>NC_086446.1:122232038-122467010 GCF_028390025.1 Pseudophryne corroboree
TAGAATTCCAAAATAGAATTTTGGTGTTGCAGAATTCCAAAATAGAATGTTGGGAGTTCTAGAATTCCAAAATAGAATGTTGAGAGTTGTAGGATTCCAAAATAGAATGTTGGGAGTTCTAGAATGCTAAAATAGAATGTTGGTGTTGCAGAGTTCCAAAATAGAATGTTGGGAGTTCTAGAATTCAAAAATAGAATGTTGAGAGTTCTAGGATTCCAAAATAGTATGTTGCCAGTTCTAGAATTCTAAAATAGAATATTGGTGTTGCAGAATTCCAAAATAGAATGTTGGGAGTTCTAGAATTCCAAAATAGAATGTTGAGAGTTCTAGGATTCCAAAATAGAATGTTGGGAGTTCTAGAATTCTAAAATAGAATGTTAGTGTTGCAGAATTCTAAAATAGAATGTTGGGAGTTCTTGAATTCCAAAATAGAATGTTGAGAGTTCTAGGATTCCAAAATAGAATGTTGGGAGTTCTAGAATTCCAAAATAGAATGTTGATGTTGCAGAATTCCAAAATAGAATGTTGGGAGTTCTAGAATTCCAAAATAGAATGTTGAGAGTTCTAGGATTCCAAAATAGAATGTTGAGAGTTCTAGAATTCCAAATTAGAATGTGGAGAGTTCTAGAATTCTAAAATAGAATGTTGGTGTTGCAGAATTACAAAATAGAATGTTGGGAGTTCTAGAATTCCAAAATAGAATGTTGAGCGTTCTAGGATTCCAAAATAGAATGATGATAGTTCTAGGATTCCAAAATAGAATATTGGGAGTTCTAGAATTCTAAAATAGTATGTTGGTGTTGCAAAATAAAAAAAAAAAAAAAATAGAATGTTGGGAGTTCTAGAATTCCAAAATAGAATGTTGGTGTTGCATAATTCCAAAATAGAATGTTGGGAGTTCTAGAATTCCAAAATAGAATGTTGAGAGTTCAAGTATTCCAAAATAGAATGTTGAGAGTTCTAGAATTCCAAAATAGAATGTTGAGAGTTCTAGGATTCCAAAATAGAATGTTGGGAGTTCTAGAATTCTAAAATAGAATGTTGGTGTTGCAGAATTCCAAAATAGAATGTTGGGAGTTCTAGAATTCCAAAATAGAATGTTGAGCATTCTAGGATTCCAAAATAGAATGATGGGAGTTCTAGAATTCTAAAATAGAATGTTAAGAATTCTAGGTTTCCAAAATAGAATGTTGGGAGTTCTAGAATTCTAAAATAGAATGTTGGTTTTGCAGAATAACAAAATAGAATGTTGGGAGTTCTAGAATTCCAAAATAGAATGTTGAGAGTTCTAGGATTCCAAAATAGAATGTTGGGAGTTCTAGAATTCCAAAATAGAATGTTGATGTTGCAGAATTCCAAAATAGAATGTTGGGAGTTCTAGAATTCCAAAATAGAATGTTGAGAGTTCTAGGATTCCAAAATAGAATGTTGAGAGTTCTAGAATTCCAAATTAGAATGTGGAGAGTTCTAGAATTCTAAAATAGAATGTTGGTGTTGCAGAATTACAAAATAGAATGTTGGGAGTTCTAGAATTCCAAAATAGAATGTTGAGCGTTCTAGGATTCCAAAATAGAATGATGATAGTTCTAGGATTCCAAAATAGAATATTGGGAGTTCTAGAATTCTAAAATAGTATGTTGGTGTTGCAAAAAAAAAAAAAAAAAAAAAAAATAGAATGTTGGGAGTTCTAGAATTCCAAAATAGAATGTTGGTGTTGCATAATTCCAAAATAGAATGTTGGGAGTACTAGAATTCCAAAATAGAATGTTGAGAGTTCAAGGATTCCAAAATAGAATGTTGAGAGTTCTAGAATTCCAAAATAGAATGTTGAGAGTTCTAGGATTCCAAAATAGAATGTTGGGAGTTCTAGAATTCTAAAATAGAATGTTGGTGTTGCAGAATTCCAAAATAGAATGTTGGGAGTTCTAGAATTCCAAAATAGAATGTTGAGCATTCTAGGATTCCAAAATAGAATGATGGGAGTTCTAGAATTCTAAAATAGAATGTTGGTTTTGCAGAATAACAAAATAGAATGTTGGGAGTTCTAGAATTCCAAAATAGAATGTTGAGAGTACTAGGATTCCAAAATAGAATGATGAGAGTTCTAGGATTCCAAAATAGAATGTTGGAAGTTCTAGAATTCTAAAATAGTATGTTGGTGTTGCAAAATTCCAAAATAGAATGTTGGGAGTTCTAGAATTCCAAAATAGAATGTTGAGAGTTCTAGGATTCCAAAATAGAATGTTGGCAGTTATAGAATTTTAAAATAGAATGTTGGTGTTGCATAATTCCAAAATAGAATGTTGGGAGTTCTAGAATTCCAAAATAGAATGTTGAGAGTTCTAGGATTCCAAAATAGAATGTTGAGAGTTCTAGAATTCCAAAATAGAATGTTGAGAGTTCTAGGATTCCAAAATAGAATGTTGGGAGTTCTAGAATTCTAAAATAGAATGTTGGTGTTGCAGAATTCCAAAATAGAATGTTGGAAATTCTAGAATTCCAAAATAGAATGTTGAGAGTTCTAGGATTCCAAAATAGAATGTTGGGAGTTCTAGAATTCTAAAATAGAATGTTGATGTTGCAGAATTACAAAATAGAATGTTGGGAGTTCTAGAATTCCAAAATAGAATGTTGAGAGTTCTAGGTTTCCAAAATAGAATGTTGGGAGTTCTAGAATTCTAAAAATAGAATGTTGGTGTTGCAGAATTACAAAATAGAATGTTGAGAGTTCTAGGATTCCAAAATAGAATGATGATAGTTCTAGGATTCCAAAATAGAATGTTGGGAGTTCTAGAATTCTAAAAATAGAATGTTGGTGTTGCAGAATTACAAAATAGAATGTTGGGAGTTCTAGAATTCCAAAATAGAATGTTGAGAGTTCTAGGATTCCAAAATAGAATGTTGGGAGTTCTAGAATTCTAAAATAGAATGTTGGTGTTGCAGAATTCCAAAATAGAATGTTGGGAGTTCTAGAATTCCAAAATAGAATGTTGGGAGTTCTAGAATTCTAAAATAGAATGTTGGTGTTGCAGAATTCCAAAATAGAATGTTGGGAGTTCTAGAATTCCATAATAGAATGTTGAGAGTTTTAGGATTCCAAAATAGAATGTTGGGAGTTCTAGAATTCTAAAATAGAATGTTGGTGTTGCAGAATTACAAAATAATAGTTGGGAGTTCTAGAATTCCAAAATAGAATGTTGAGAGTTCTAGGATTCCAAAATAGAATGTTGTCAGTTCTAGAATTCTAAAATAGAATGTTGGTGTTGCAGAATTCCAAAATAGAATGTTGGGAGTTCTAGAATTCTAAAATAGAATGTTGAGAGTTCTAGGATTCCAAAATAGAATGTTAGGAGTTCTAGAATTCTAAAATAGAATGTTGGTGTTGCAGAATTCCAAAATAGAATGTTGGGAGTTCTAGAATTCCAAAATAGAATGTTGAGAGTTCTAGGATTCCAAAATAGAATGTTGGGAGTTCTAGAATTCTAAAATAGAATGTTGGTGTTGCAGAATTACAAAATAATATGTTGGGAGTTCCAGAATTCCAAAATAGAATGTTGAGAGTTCTAGGATTGCAAAATAGAATGTTGGCAGTTCTAGAATTCTAAAATAGAATGTTGGTGTTGCAGAATTCCAACATAGAATGTTGGGAGTTCTAGAATTCCAAAATAGAATGTTGAGAGTTCTAGGATTCCAAAATAGAATGTTGAGAGTTCTAGATTTCCAAAATAGAATGTTGAGAGTTCTAGGATTCCAAAATAGAATGTTGGGAGTTCTAGAATTCTAAAATAGAATGTTGGTGTTGCAGAATTCTAAAATAGAATGTTGGGAGTTCTAGAATTCCAAAATAGAATGTTGAGCATTCTAGGATTCCAAAATAGAATGTTGGGAGTTCTAGAATTTTAAAATAGAATGTTAAGAGTTCTAGGATTCCAAAATAGAATGTTGGCAGTTCTAGAATTCTAAAATAGAATATTGGTGTTGCAGAATAACAAAATAGAATTTTGGGAGTTCTACAATTCCAAAAAAGAATGTTGAGAGTTCTAAGATTCCAAAATAGAATGTTGAGAGTTCTAGGATTCCAAAATAGAATGTTGGGAGTTCTAGAATTCCAAAATAGAATGTTGGTGTTGCAGAATTCCAAAATAGAATGTTGGGAGTTCTAGAATTCCAAAATAGAATGTTGAGAGTTCTAGGATTCCAAAATAGAATGTTGGGAGTTCTAGAATGCTAAAATAGAATGTTGGTGTTGCAGAGTTCCAAAATAGAATGTTGGGAGTTCTAGAATTCCAAAATAGAATGTTGAGAGTTCTAGGATTCCAAAATAGAATGTTGCCAGTTCTAGAATTCTAAAATAGAATATTGGTGTTGCAGAATTCCAAAATAGAATGTTGGGAGTTCTAGAATTCCAAAATAGAATGTTGAGAGTTCTAGGATTCCAAAATAGAATGTTTGGAGTTCTAGAATTCTAAAATAGAATGTTGGTGTTGCAGAATTCTAAAATAGAATGTTGGGAGTTCTTGAATTCCAAAATAGAATGTTGAGAGTTCTAGGATTCCAAAATAGAATGTTGGGAGTTCTAGAATTCCAAAATAGAATGTTGATGTTGCAGAATTCCAAAATAGAATGTTGGGAGTTCTAGAATTCCAAAATAGAATGTTGAGAGTTCTAGGATTCCAAAATAGAATGTTGAGAGTTCTAGAATTCCAAAATAGAATGTTGAGAGTTCTAGAATTCTAAAATAGAATGTTGGTGTTGCAGAATTACAAAATAGAATGTTGGGAGTTCTAGAATTCCAAAATAGAATGTTGAGAGTTCTAGGATTCCAAAATAGAATGTTGGCAGTTCTAGAATTCTAAAATAGAATGTTGGTGTTGCTTAATTCCAAAATAGAATGTTGGGAGTTCTAGAATTCCAAAATAGAATGTTGAGAGTTCTAGGATTCCAAAATAGAATGTTGGGAGTTCTAGAATGCTAAAATAGAATGTTGGTGTTGCAGAGTTCCAAAATAGAATGTTGGGAGTTCTAGAATTCCAAAATAGAATGTTGAGAGTTCTAGGATTCCAAAATAGAATGTTGCCAGTTCTAGAATTCTAAAATAGAATATTGGTGTTGCAGAATTCCAAAATAGAATTTTGGGAGTTCTAGAATTCCAAAATAGAATGTTGAGAGTTCTAAGATTCCAAAATAGAATGTTGAGAGTTCTAGGATTCCAAAATAGAATGTTGGGAGTTCTAGAATTCCAAAATAGAATGTTGGTGTTGCAGAATTCCAAAATAGAATGTTGGGAGTTCTAGAATTCCAAAATAGAATGTTGAGAGTTCTAGGATTCCAAAATAGAATGTTGGGAGTTCTAGAATGCTAAAATAGAATGTTGGTGTTGCAGAGTTCCAAAATAGAATGTTGGGAGTTCTAGAATTCCAAAATAGAATGTTGAGAGTTCTAGGATTCCAAAATAGAATGTTGCCAGTTCTAGAATTCTAAAATAGAATATTGGTGTTGCAGAATTCCAAAATAGAATGTTGGGAGTTCTAGAATTCCAAAATAGAATGTTGAGAGTTCTAGGATTCCAAAATAGAATGTTGGGAGTTCTAGAATTCTAAAATAGAATGTTAGTGTTGCAGAATTCTAAAATAGAATGTTGGGAGTTCTTGAATTCCAAAATAGAATGTTGAGAGTTCTAGGATTCCAAAATAGAATGATGATAGTTCTAGGATTCCAAAATAGAATGTTGATGTTGCAGAATTCCAAAATAGAATGTTGGGAGTTCTAGAATTCCAAAATAGAATGTTGAGAGTTCTAGAATTCCAAAATAGAATGTTGAGAGTTCTAGAATTCCAAAATAGAATGTTGAGAGTTCTAGAATTCTAAAATAGAATGTTGGTGTTGCAGAATTACAAAATAGAATGTTGGGAGTTCTAGAATTCCAAAATAGAATGTTGAGAGTTCTAGGATTCCAAAATAGAATGTTGGCAGTTCTAGAATTCTAAAATAGAATGTTGGTGTTGCTTAATTCCAAAATAGAATGTTGGGAGTTCTAGAATTCCAAAATAGAATGTTGAGAGTTCTAGGATTCCAAAATAGAATGTTGGGAGTTCTAGAATGCTAAAATAGAATGTTGGTGTTGCAGAGTTCCAAAATAGAATGTTGGGAGTTCTAGAATTCCAAAATAGAATGTTGAGAGTTCTAGGATTCCAAAATAGAATGTTGCCAGTTCTAGAATTCTAAAATAGAATATTGGTGTTGCAGAATTCCAAAATAGAATTTTGGGAGTTCTAGAATTCCAAAATAGAATGTTGAGAGTTCTAAGATTCCAAAATAGAATGTTGAGAGTTCTAGGATTCCAAAATAGAATGTTGCCAGTTCTAGAATTCTAAAATAGAATATTGGTGTTGCAGAATTCCAAAATAGAATGTTGGGAGTTCTAGAATTCCAAAATAGAATGTTGAGAGTTCTAGGATTCCAAAATAGAATGTTGGGAGTTCTAGAATTCTAAAATAGAATGTTAGTGTTGCAGAATTCTAAAATAGAATGTTGGGAGTTCTTGAATTCCAAAATAGAATGTTGAGAGTTCTAGGATTCCAAAATAGAATGTTGGGAGTTCTAGAATTCCAAAATAGAATGTTGATGTTGCAGAATTCCAAAATAGAATGTTGGGAGTTCTAGAATTCCAAAATAGAATGTTGAGAGTTCTAGGATTCCAAAATAGAATGTTGAGAGTTCTAGAATTCCAAAATAGAATGTTGAGAGTTCTAGAATTCTAAAATAGAATGTTGGTGTTGCAGAATTACAAAATAGAATGTTGGGAGTTCTAGAATTCCAAAATAGAATGTTGAGCGTTCTAGGATTCCAAAATAGAATGTTGGGAGTTCTAGAATTCTAAAATAGAATGTTGGTGTTGCAGAATTCCAAAATAGAATGTTGGGAGTTCTAGAATTCCAAAATAGAATGTTGAGAGTTCTAGGATTCCAAAATAGAATGTTGGGAGTTCTAGAATTCTAAAATAGAATGTTGGTGTTGCAGAATTACAAAATAGAATGTTGGGAGTTCTAGAATTCCAAAATAGAATGTTGAGCGTTCTAGGATTCCAAAATAGAATGTTGGGAGTTCTAGAATTCCAAAATAGAATGTTGGTGTTGTATAATTCCAAAATAGAATGTTGGGAGTTCTAGAATTCCAAAATAGAATGTTGAGAGTTCAAGGATTCCAAAATAGAATGTTGAGAGTTCTAGAATTCCAAAATAGAATGTTGAGAGTTCTAGGATTCCAAAATAGAATGTTGGGAGTTCTAGAATTCTAAAATAGAATGTTGGTGTTGCAGAATTCCAAAATAGAATGTTGGGAGTTCTAGAATTCCAAAATAGAATGTTGAGCATTCTAGGATTCCAAAATAGAATGATGGGAGTTCTAGAATTCTAAAATAGAATGTTAAGAGTTCTAGGTTTCCAAAATAGATTGTTGGCAGTTCTAGAATTCTAAAATAGAATGTTGGTGTTGCAGAATAAAAAAATAGAATGTTGGGAGTTCTAGAATTCCAAAATAGAATGTTGAGCGTTCTAGGATTCCAAAATAGAATGTTGGGAGTTCTAGAATTCTAAAATAGAATGTTGGTGTTGCAGAATTCCAAAATAGAATGTTGGGAGTTCTAGAATACCAAAATAGAATGTTGAGAGTTCTAGGATTCCAAAATAGAATGTTGGGAGTTCTAGAATTCTAAAATAGAATGTTGGTGTTGCAGAATAACAAAATAGAATGTTGGGAGTTCTAGAATTCCAAAATAGAATGTTGAGAGTTCTAGGATTCCAAAATAGAATGATGAGAGTTCTAGGATTCCAAAATAGAATGTTGGAAGTTCTAGAATTCTAAAATAGTATGTTGGTGTTGCAAAATTCCAAAATAGAATGTTGGGAGTTCTAGAATTCCAAAATAGAATGTTGAGAGTTCTAGGATTCCAAAATAGAATGTTGGCAGTTATAGAATTTTAAAATAGAATGTTGGGAGTTCTTGAATTCCAAAATAGAATGTTGAGAGTTCTAGGATTCCAAAATAGAATGATGATAGTTCTAGGATTCCAAAATAGAATGTTGATGTTGCAGAATTCCAAAATAGAATGTTGGGAGTTCTAGAATTCCAAAATAGAATGTTGAGAGTTCTAGGATTCCAAAATAGAATGTTGAGAGTTCTAGAATTCCAAAATAGAATGTTGAGAGTTCTAGAATTCTAAAATAGAATGTTGGTGTTGCAGAATTACAAAATAGAATGTTGGGAGTTCTAGAATTCCAAAATAGAATGTTGAGAGTTCTAGGATTCCAAAATAGAATGTTGGCAGTTCTAGAATTCTAAAATAGAATGTTGGTGTTGCTTAATTCCAAAATAGAATGTTGGGAGATCTAGAATTCCAAAATAGAATGTTGAGAGTTCTAGGATTCCAAAATAGAATGTTGGGAGTTCTAGAATGCTAAAATAGAATGTTGGTGTTGCAGAGTTCCAAAATAGAATGTTGGGAGTTCTAGAATTCCAAAATAGAATGTTGAGAGTTCTAGGATTCCAAAATAGAATGTTGCCAGTTCTAGAATTCTAAAATAGAATATTGGTGTTGCAGAATTCCAAAATAGAATTTTGGGAGTTCTAGAATTCCAAAATAGAATGTTGAGAGTTCTAAGATTCCAAAATAGAATGTTGAGAGTTCTAGGATTCCAAAATAGAATGTTGGGAGTTCTAGAATTCCAAAATAGAATGTTGGTGTTGCAGAATTCCAAAATAGAATGTTGGGAGTTCTAGAATTCCAAAATAGAATGTTGAGAGTTGTAGGATTCCAAAATAGAATGTTGGGAGTTCTAGAATGCTAAAATAGAATGTTGGTGTTGCAGAGTTCCAAAATAGAATGTTGGGAGTTCTAGAATTCAAAAATAGAATGTTGAGAGTTCTAGGATTCCAAAATAGAATGTTGGCAGTTATAGAATTTTAAAATAGAATGTTGGGAGTTCTTGAATTCCAAAATAGAATGTTGAGAGTTCTAGGATTCCAAAATAGAATGATGATAGTTCTAGGATTCCAAAATAGAATGTTGATGTTGCAGAATTCCAAAATAGAATGTTGGGAGTTCTAGAATTCCAAAATAGAATGTTGAGAGTTCTAGGATTCCAAAATAGAATGTTGAGAGTTCTAGAATTCCAAAATAGAATGTTGAGAGTTCTAGAATTCTAAAATAGAATGTTGGTGTTGCAGAATTACAAAATAGAATGTTGGGAGTTCTAGAATTCCAAAATAGAATGTTGAGAGTTCTAGGATTCCAAAATAGAATGTTGGCAGTTCTAGAATTCTAAAATAGAATGTTGGTGTTGCTTAATTCCAAAATAGAATGTTGGGAGATCTAGAATTCCAAAATAGAATGTTGAGAGTTCTAGGATTCCAAAATAGAATGTTGGGAGTTCTAGAATGCTAAAATAGAATGTTGGTGTTGCAGAGTTCCAAAATAGAATGTTGGGAGTTCTAGAATTCCAAAATAGAATGTTGAGAGTTCTAGGATTCCAAAATAGAATGTTGCCAGTTCTAGAATTCTAAAATAGAATATTGGTGTTGCAGAATTCCAAAATAGAATTTTGGGAGTTCTAGAATTCCAAAATAGAATGTTGAGAGTTCTAAGATTCCAAAATAGAATGTTGAGAGTTCTAGGATTCCAAAATAGAATGTTGGGAGTTCTAGAATTCCAAAATAGAATGTTGGTGTTGCAGAATTCCAAAATAGAATGTTGGGAGTTCTAGAATTCCAAAATAGAATGTTGAGAGTTGTAGGATTCCAAAATAGAATGTTGGGAGTTCTAGAATGCTAAAATAGAATGTTGGTGTTGCAGAGTTCCAAAATAGAATGTTGGGAGTTCTAGAATTCAAAAATAGAATGTTGAGAGTTCTAGGATTCCAAAATAGTATGTTGCCAGTTCTAGAATTCTAAAATAGAATATTGGTGTTGCAGAATTCCAAAATAGAATGTTGGGAGTTCTAGAATTCCAAAATAGAATGTTGAGAGTTCTAAGATTCCAAAATAGAATGTTGGGAGTTCTAGAATTCTAAAATAGAATGTTAGTGTTGCAGAATTCTAAAATAGAATGTTGGGAGTTCTTGAATTCCAAAATAGAATGTTGAGAGTTCTAGGATTCCAAAATAGAATGTTGGGAGTTCTAGAATTCCAAAATAGAATGTTGATGTTGCAGAATTCCAAAATAGAATGTTGGGAGTTCTAGAATTCCAAAATAGAATGTTGAGAGTTCTAGGATTCCAAAATAGAATGTTGAGAGTTCTAGAATTCCAAATTAGAATGTGGAGAGTTCTAGAATTCTAAAATAGAATGTTGGTGTTGCAGAATTACAAAATAGAATGTTGGGAGTTCTAGAATTCCAAAATAGAATGTTGAGCGTTCTAGGATTCCAAAATAGAATGATGATAGTTCTAGGATTCCAAAATAGAATATTGGGAGTTCTAGAATTCTAAAATAGTATGTTGGTGTTGCAAAAAAAAAAAAAAAAAAAAATAGAATGTTGGGAGTTCTAGAATTCCAAAATAGAATGTTGGTGTTGCATAATTCCAAAATAGAATGTTGGGAGTACTAGAATTCCAAAATAGAATGTTGAGAGTTCAAGGATTCCAAAATAGAATGTTGAGAGTTCTAGAATTCCAAAATAGAATGTTGAGAGTTCTAGGATTCCAAAATAGAATGTTGGGAGTTCTAGAATTCTAAAATAGAATGTTGGTGTTGCAGAATTCCAAAATAGAATGTTGGGAGTTCTAGAATTCCAAAATAGAATGTTGAGCATTCTAGGATTCCAAAATAGAATGATGGGAGTTCTAGAATTCTAAAATAGAATGTTGGTTTTGCAGAATAACAAAATAGAATGTTGGGAGTTCTAGAATTCCAAAATAGAATGTTGAGAGTTCTAGGATTCCAAAATAGAATGATGAGAGTTCTAGGATTCCAAAATAGAATGTTGGAAGTTCTAGAATTCTAAAATAGTATGTTGGTGTTGCAAAATTCCAAAATAGAATGTTGGGAGTTCTAGAATTCCAAAATAGAATGTTGAGAGTTCTAGGATTCCAAAATAGAATGTTGGCAGTTATAGAATTTTAAAATAGAATGTTGGTGTTGCATAATTCCAAAATAGAATGTTGGGAGTTCTAGAATTCCAAAATAGAATGTTGAGAGTTCTAGGATTCCAAAATAGAATGTTGAGAGTTCTAGGATTCCAAAATAGAATGTTGAGAGTTCTAGAATTCCAAAATAGAATGTTGAGAGTTCTAGGATTCCAAAATAGAATGTTGGGAGTTCTAGAATTCTAAAATAGAATGTTGGTGTTGCAGAATTCCAAAATAGAATGTTGGAAATTCTAGAATTCCAAAATAGAATGTTGAGAGTTCTAGGATTCCAAAATAGAATGTTGGGAGTTCTAGAATTCTAAAATAGAATGTTGATGTTGCAGAATTACAAAATAGAATGTTGGGAGTTCTAGAATTCCAAAATAGAATGTTGAGAGTTCTAGGTTTCCAAAATAGAATGTTGGGAGTTCTAGAATTCTAAAAATAGAATGTTGGTGTTGCAGAATTACAAAATAGAATGTTGAGAGTTCTAGGATTCCAAAATAGAATGATGATAGTTCTAGGATTCCAAAATAGAATGTTGGGAGTTCTAGAATTCTAAAAATAGAATGTTGGTGTTGCAGAATTACAAAATAGAATGTTGGGAGTTCTAGAATTCCAAAATAGAATGTTGAGAGTTCTAGGATTCCAAAATAGAATGTTGGGAGTTCTAGAATTCTAAAATAGAATGTTGGTGTTGCAGAATTCCAAAATAGAATGTTGGGAGTTCTAGAATTCCAAAATAGAATGTTGGGAGTTCTAGAATTCTAAAATAGAATGTTGGTGTTGCAGAATTCCAAAATAGAATGTTGGGAGTTCTAGAATTCCATAATAGAATGTTGAGAGTTTTAGGATTCCAAAATAGAATGTTGGGAGTTCTAGAATTCTAAAATAGAATGTTGGTGTTGCAGAATTACAAAATAATAGTTGGGAGTTCTAGAATTCCAAAATAGAATGTTGAGAGTTCTAGGATTCCAAAATAGAATGTTGTCAGTTCTAGAATTCTAAAATAGAATGTTGGTGTTGCAGAATTCCAAAATAGAATGTTGGGAGTTCTAGAATTCTAAAATAGAATGTTGAGAGTTCTAGGATTCCAAAATAGAATGTTAGGAGTTCTAGAATTCTAAAATAGAATGTTGGTGTTGCAGAATTCCAAAATAGAATGTTGGGAGTTCTAGAATTCCAAAATAGAATGTTGAGAGTTCTAGGATTCCAAAATAGAATGTTGGGAGTTCTAGAATTCTAAAATAGAATGTTGGTGTTGCAGAATTACAAAATAATATGTTGGGAGTTCCAGAATTCCAAAATAGAATGTTGAGAGTTCTAGGATTGCAAAATAGAATGTTGGCAGTTCTAGAATTCTAAAATAGAATGTTGGTGTTGCAGAATTCCAACATAGAATGTTGGGAGTTCTAGAATTCCAAAATAGAATGTTGAGAGTTCTAGGATTCCAAAATAGAATGTTGAGAGTTCTAGATTTCCAAAATAGAATGTTGAGAGTTCTAGGATTCCAAAATAGAATGTTGGGAGTTCTAGAATTCTAAAATAGAATGTTGGTGTTGCAGAATTCTAAAATAGAATGTTGGGAGTTCTAGAATTCCAAAATAGAATGTTGAGCATTCTAGGATTCCAAAATAGAATGTTGGGAGTTCTAGAATTTTAAAATAGAATGTTAAGAGTTCTAGGATTCCAAAATAGAATGTTGGCAGTTCTAGAATTCTAAAATAGAATATTGGTGTTGCAGAATAACAAAATAGAATTTTGGGAGTTCTACAATTCCAAAAAAGAATGTTGAGAGTTCTAAGATTCCAAAATAGAATGTTGAGAGTTCTAGGATTCCAAAATAGAATGTTGGGAGTTCTAGAATTCCAAAATAGAATGTTGGTGTTGCAGAATTCCAAAATAGAATGTTGGGAGTTCTAGAATTCCAAAATAGAATGTTGAGAGTTCTAGGATTCCAAAATAGAATGTTGGGAGTTCTAGAATGCTAAAATAGAATGTTGGTGTTGCAGAGTTCCAAAATAGAATGTTGGGAGTTCTAGAATTCCAAAATAGAATGTTGAGAGTTCTAGGATTCCAAAATAGAATGTTGCCAGTTCTAGAATTCTAAAATAGAATATTGGTGTTGCAGAATTCCAAAATAGAATGTTGGGAGTTCTAGAATTCCAAAATAGAATGTTGAGAGTTCTAGGATTCCAAAATAGAATGTTTGGAGTTCTAGAATTCTAAAATAGAATGTTGGTGTTGCAGAATTCTAAAATAGAATGTTGGGAGTTCTTGAATTCCAAAATAGAATGTTGAGAGTTCTAGGATTCCAAAATAGAATGTTGGGAGTTCTAGAATTCCAAAATAGAATGTTGATGTTGCAGAATTCCAAAATAGAATGTTGGGAGTTCTAGGATTCCAAAATAGAATGTTGGGAGTTCTAGAATTCTAAAATAGAATGTTAGTGTTGCAGAATTCTAAAATAGAATGTTGGGAGTTCTTGAATTCCAAAATAGAATGTTGAGAGTTCTAGGATTCCAAAATAGAATGTTGGGAGTTCTAGAATTCCAAAATAGAATGTTGATGTTGCAGAATTCCAAAATAGAATGTTGGGAGTTCTAGAATTCCAAAATAGAATGTTGAGAGTTCTAGGATTCCAAAATAGAATGTTGAGAGTTCTAGAATTCCAAAATAGAATGTTGAGAGTTCTAGAATTCTAAAATAGAATGTTGGTGTTGCAGAATTACAAAATAGAATGTTGGGAGTTCTAGAATTCCAAAATAGAATGTTGAGAGTTCTAGGATTCCAAAATAGAATGTTGGCAGTTCTAGAATTCTAAAATAGAATGTTGGTGTTGCTTAATTCCAAAATAGAATGTTGGGAGTTCTAGAATTCCAAAATAGAATGTTGAGAGTTCTAGGATTCCAAAATAGAATGTTGGGAGTTCTAGAATGCTAAAATAGAATGTTGGTGTTGCAGAGTTCCAAAATAGAATGTTGGGAGTTCTAGAATTCCAAAATAGAATGTTGAGAGTTCTAGGATTCCAAAATAGAATGTTGCCAGTTCTAGAATTCTAAAATAGAATATTGGTGTTGCAGAATTCCAAAATAGAATTTTGGGAGTTCTAGAATTCCAAAATAGAATGTTGAGAGTTCTAAGATTCCAAAATAGAATGTTGAGAGTTCTAGGATTCCAAAATAGAATGTTGGGAGTTCTAGAATTCCAAAATAGAATGTTGGTGTTGCAGAATTCCAAAATAGAATGTTGGGAGTTCTAGAATTCCAAAATAGAATGTTGAGAGTTCTAGGATTCCAAAATAGAATGTTGGGAGTTCTAGAATGCTAAAATAGAATGTTGGTGTTGCAGAGTTCCAAAATAGAATGTTGGGAGTTCTAGAATTCCAAAATAGAATGTTGAGAGTTCTAGGATTCCAAAATAGAATGTTGCCAGTTCTAGAATTCTAAAATAGAATATTGGTGTTGCAGAATTCCAAAATAGAATGTTGGGAGTTCTAGAATTCCAAAATAGAATGTTGAGAGTTCTAGGATTCCAAAATAGAATGTTGGGAGTTCTAGAATTCTAAAATAGAATGTTAGTGTTGCAGAATTCTAAAATAGAATGTTGGGAGTTCTTGAATTCCAAAATAGAATGTTGAGAGTTCTAGGATTCCAAAATAGAATGATGATAGTTCTAGGATTCCAAAATAGAATGTTGATGTTGCAGAATTCCAAAATAGAATGTTGGGAGTTCTAGAATTCCAAAATAGAATGTTGAGAGTTCTAGAATTCCAAAATAGAATGTTGAGAGTTCTAGAATTCCAAAATAGAATGTTGAGAGTTCTAGAATTCTAAAATAGAATGTTGGTGTTGCAGAATTACAAAATAGAATGTTGGGAGTTCTAGAATTCCAAAATAGAATGTTGAGAGTTCTAGGATTCCAAAATAGAATGTTGGCAGTTCTAGAATTCTAAAATAGAATGTTGGTGTTGCTTAATTCCAAAATAGAATGTTGGGAGTTCTAGAATTCCAAAATAGAATGTTGAGAGTTCTAGGATTCCAAAATAGAATGTTGGGAGTTCTAGAATGCTAAAATAGAATGTTGGTGTTGCAGAGTTCCAAAATAGAATGTTGGGAGTTCTAGAATTCCAAAATAGAATGTTGAGAGTTCTAGGATTCCAAAATAGAATGTTGCCAGTTCTAGAATTCTAAAATAGAATATTGGTGTTGCAGAATTCCAAAATAGAATTTTGGGAGTTCTAGAATTCCAAAATAGAATGTTGAGAGTTCTAAGATTCCAAAATAGAATGTTGAGAGTTCTAGGATTCCAAAATAGAATGTTGCCAGTTCTAGAATTCTAAAATAGAATATTGGTGTTGCAGAATTCCAAAATAGAATGTTGGGAGTTCTAGAATTCCAAAATAGAATGTTGAGAGTTCTAGGATTCCAAAATAGAATGTTGGGAGTTCTAGAATTCTAAAATAGAATGTTAGTGTTGCAGAATTCTAAAATAGAATGTTGGGAGTTCTTGAATTCCAAAATAGAATGTTGAGAGTTCTAGGATTCCAAAATAGAATGTTGGGAGTTCTAGAATTCCAAAATAGAATGTTGATGTTGCAGAATTCCAAAATAGAATGTTGGGAGTTCTAGAATTCCAAAATAGAATGTTGAGAGTTCTAGGATTCCAAAATAGAATGTTGAGAGTTCTAGAATTCCAAAATAGAATGTTGAGAGTTCTAGAATTCTAAAATAGAATGTTGGTGTTGCAGAATTACAAAATAGAATGTTGGGAGTTCTAGAATTCCAAAATAGAATGTTGAGCGTTCTAGGATTCCAAAATAGAATGTTGGGAGTTCTAGAATTCTAAAATAGAATGTTGGTGTTGCAGAATTCCAAAATAGAATGTTGGGAGTTCTAGAATTCCAAAATAGAATGTTGAGAGTTCTAGGATTCCAAAATAGAATGTTGGGAGTTCTAGAATTCTAAAATAGAATGTTGGTGTTGCAGAATTACAAAATAGAATGTTGGGAGTTCTAGAATTCCAAAATAGAATGTTGAGCGTTCTAGGATTCCAAAATAGAATGTTGGGAGTTCTAGAATTCCAAAATAGAATGTTGGTGTTGTATAATTCCAAAATAGAATGTTGGGAGTTCTAGAATTCCAAAATAGAATGTTGAGAGTTCAAGGATTCCAAAATAGAATGTTGAGAGTTCTAGAATTCCAAAATAGAATGTTGAGAGTTCTAGGATTCCAAAATAGAATGTTGGGAGTTCTAGAATTCTAAAATAGAATGTTGGTGTTGCAGAATTCCAAAATAGAATGTTGGGAGTTCTAGAATTCCAAAATAGAATGTTGAGCATTCTAGGATTCCAAAATAGAATGATGGGAGTTCTAGAATTCTAAAATAGAATGTTAAGAGTTCTAGGTTTCCAAAATAGATTGTTGGCAGTTCTAGAATTCTAAAATAGAATGTTGGTGTTGCAGAATAAAAAAATAGAATGTTGGGAGTTCTAGAATTCCAAAATAGAATGTTGAGCGTTCTAGGATTCCAAAATAGAATGTTGGGAGTTCTAGAATTCTAAAATAGAATGTTGGTGTTGCAGAATTCCAAAATAGAATGTTGGGAGTTCTAGAATACCAAAATAGAATGTTGAGAGTTCTAGGATACCAAAATAGAATGTTGGGAGTTCTAGAATTCTAAAATAGAATGTTGGTGTTGCAGAATAACAAAATAGAATGTTGGGAGTTTTAGAATTCCAAAATAGAATGTTGAGAGTTCTAGGATTCCAAAATAGAATGATGAGAGTTCTAGGATTCCAAAATAGAATGTTGGAAGTTCTAGAATTCTAAAATAGTATGTTGGTGTTGCAAAATTCCAAAATAGAATGTTGGGAGTTCTAGAATTCCAAAATAGAATGTTGAGAGTTCTAGGATTCCAAAATAGAATGTTGGCAGTTATAGAATTTTAAAATAGAATGTTGGTGTTGCATAATTCCAAAATAGAATGTTGGGAGTTCTAGAATTCCAAAATAGAATGTTGAGAGTTCTAGGATTCCAAAATAGAATGTTGAGAGTTCTTGAATTCCAAAATAGAATGTTGAGAGTTCTAGGATTCCAAAATAGAATGTTGGGAGTTCTAGAATTCTAAAATAGAATGTTGGTGTTGCAGAATTCCAAAATAGAATGTTGGAAATTCTAGAATTTCAAAATAGAATGTTGAGAGTTCTAGGATTCCAAAATAGAATGTTGGGAGTTCTAGAATTCTAAAATAGAATGTTGATGTTGCAGAATTACAAAATAGAATGTTGGGAGTTCTAGAATTCCAAAATAGAATGTTGAGAGTTCTAGGATTCCAAAATAGAATGTTGGGAGTTCTAGAATTCTAAAAATAGAATGTTGGTGTTGCAGAATTACAAAATAGAATGTTGAGAGTTCTAGGATTCCAAAATAGAATGATGATAGTTCTAGGATTCCAAAATAGAATGTTGGGAGTTCTAGAATTCTAAAAATAGAATGTTGGTGTTGCAGAATTACAAAATAGAATGTTGGGAGTTCTAGAATTCCAAAATAGAATGTTGAGAGTTCTAGGATTCCAAAATAGAATGTTGGGAGTTCTAGAATTCTAAAATAGAATGTTGGTGTTGCAGAATTCCAAAATAGAATGTTGGGAGTTCTAGAATTCCAAAATAGAATGTTGGGAGTTCTAGAATTCTAAAATAGAATGTTGGTGTTGCAGAATTCCAAAATAGAATGTTGGGAGTTCTAGAATTCCATAATAGAATGTTGAGAGTTTTAGGATTCCAAAATAGAATGTTGGGAGTTCTAGAATTCTAAAATAGAATGTTGGTGTTGCAGAATTACAAAATAATAGTTGGGAGTTCTAGAATTCCAAAATAGAATGTTGAGAGTTCTAGGATTCCAAAATAGAATGTTGTCAGTTCTAGAATTCTAAAATAGAATGTTGGTGTTGCAGAATTCCAAAATAGAATGTTGGGAGTTCTAGAATTCTAAAATAGAATATTGAGAGTTCTAGGATTCCAAAATAGAATGTTGGGAGTTCTAGAATTCTAAAATAGAATGTTGGTGTTGCAGAATTCCAAAATAGAATGTTGGGAGTTCTAGAATTCCAAAATAGAATGTTGAGAGTTCTAGGATTCCAAAATAGAATGTTGGGAGTTCTAGAATTCTAAAATAGAATGTTGGTGTTGCAGAATTACAAAATAATATGTTGGGAGTTCTAGAATTCCAAAATAGAATGTTGAGAGTTCTAGGATTCCAAAATAGAATGTTGGCAGTTCTAGAATTCTAAAATAGAATGTTGGTGTTGCAGAATTCCAACATAGAATGTTGGGAGTTCTAGAATTCCAAAATAGAATGTTGAGAGTTCTAGGATTCCAAAATAGAATGTTGGGAGTTCTAGAATTCTAAAATAGAATGTTGGTGTTGCAGAATTCTAAAATAGAATGTTGGGAGTTCTAGAATTCCAAAATAGAATGTTGAGCGTTCTAGGATTCCAAAATAGAATGTTGGGAGTTCTAGAATTTTAAAATAGAATGTTAAGAGTTCTAGGATTCCAAAATAGAATGTTGGCAGTTCTAGAATTCTAAAATAGAATATTGGTGTTGCAGAATAACAAAATAGAATTTTGGGAGTTCTAGAATTCCAAAATAGAATGTTGAGAGTTCTAAGATTCCAAAATAGAATGTTGAGAGTTCTAGGATTCCAAAATAGAATGTTGGGAGTTCTAGAATTCCAAAATAGGAATGTTGGTGTTGCAGAATTCCAAAATAGAATGTTGGGAGTTCTAGAATTCCAAAATAGAATGTTGAGAGTTCTAGGATTCCAAAATAGAATGTTGGGAGTTCTAGAATGCTAAAATAGAATGTTGGTGTTGCAGAGTTCCAAAATAGAATGTTGGGAGTTCTAGAATTCCAAAATAGAATGTTGAGAGTTCTAGGATTCCAAAACAGAATGTTGCCAGTTCTAGAATTCTAAAATAGAATATTGGTGTTGCAGAATTCCAAAATAGAATGTTGGGAGTTCTAGAATTCCAAAATAGAATGTTGAGAGTTCTAGGATTCCAAAATAGAATGTTGGGAGTTCTAGAATTCTAAAATAGAATGTTGGTGTTGCAGAATTCCAAAATAGAATGTTGGGAGTTCTAGAATTCCAAAATAGAATGTTGAGAGTTCTAGGATTCCAAAATAGAATGTTGGGAGTTCTAGAATTCTAAAATAGAATGTTGGTGTTGCAGAATAACAAAATAGAATGTTGGGAGTTCTAGAATACCAAAATAGAATGTTGAGAGTTCTAGGATTCCAAAAAAGAATGATGATAGTTCTAGGATTCCAAAATAGAATATTGGGAGTTCTAGAATTCTAAAATAGTATGTTGGTGTTGCAAAATTAAAAAAAAAAATAGAATGTTGGGAGTTCTAGAATTCCAAAATAGAATGTTGGTGTTGCATAATTCCAAAATAGAATGTTGGGAGTTCTAGAATTACAAAATAGAATGTTGAGAGTTCTAGGATTCCAAAATAGAATGTTGGGAGTTCTAGAATTCTAAAATAGAATGTTGGTGTTGCAGAATTCCAAAATAGAATGTTGGGAGTTCTAGAATTCCAAAATAGAATGTTGAGAGTTCTAGGATTCCAAAATAGAATGTTGGGAGTTCTAGAATTCTAAAATAGAATGTTGGTGTTGCAGAATAACAAAATAGAATGTTGGGAGTTCTAGAATTCCAAAATAGAATGTTGAGAGTTCTAGGATTCCAAAATAGAATGATGATAGTTCTAGGATTCCAAAATAGAATATTGGGAGTTCTAGAATTCTAAAATAGTATGTTGGTGTTGCAAAAAAAAAAAAAAAAAAAAAAAATAGAATGTTGGGAGTTCTAGAATTCCAAAATAGAATGTTGGTGTTGCATAATTCCAAAATAGATTGTTGGGAGTTCTAGAATTCCAAAATAGAATGTTGAGAGTTCAAGGATTCCAAAATAGAATGTTGAGAGTTCTAGAATTCCAAAATAGAATGTTGAGAGTTCTAGGATTCCAAAATAGAATGTTGGGAGTTCTAGAATTCTAAAATAGAATGTTGGTGTTGCAGAATTCCAAAATAGAATGTTGGGAGTTCTAGAATTCCAAAATAGAATGTTGAGCATTCTAGGATTCCAAAATAGAATGATGGGAGTTCTAGAATTCTAAAATAGAATGTTAAGAGTTCTAGGTTTCCAAAATAGAATGTTGGCAGTTCTAGAATTCTAAAATAGAATGTTGGTGTTGCAGAATAAAAAAATTGAATGTTGGGAGTTCTAGAATTCCAAAATAGAATGTTGAGCGTTCTAGGATTCCAAAATAGAATGTTGGGAGTTCTAGAATTCTAAAATAGAATGTTGGTGTTGCAGAATTCCAAAATAGAATGTTGGGAGTTCTAGAATTCCAAAATAGAATGTTGAGAGTTCTAGGATTCCAAAATAGAATGTTGGGAGTTCTAGAATTCTAAAATAGAATGTTGGTGTTGCAGAATAACAAAATAGAATGTTGGGAGTTCTAGAATTCCAAAATAGAATGTTGAGAGTACTAGGATTCCAAAATAGAATGATGAGAGTTCTAGGATTCCAAAATAGAATGTTGAGAGTTCTAGGATTCCAAAATAGAATGTTGGGAGTTCTAGAATGCTAAAATAGAATGTTGGTGTTGCAGAGTTCCAAAATAGAATGTTGGGAGTTCTAGAATTCCAAAATAGAATGTTGAGAGTTCTAGGATTCCAAAATAGAATGTTGCCAGTTCTAGAATTCTAAAATAGAATATTGGTGTTGCAGAATTCCAAAATAGAATTTTGGGAGTTCTAGAATTCCAAAATAGAATGTTGAGAGTTCTAAGATTCCAAAATAGAATGTTGAGAGTTCTAGGATTCCAAAATAGAATGTTGGGAGTTCTAGAATTCCAAAATAGAATGTTGGTGTTGCAGAATTCCAAAATAGAATGTTGGGAGTTCTAGAATTCCAAAATAGAATGTTGAGAGTTCTAGGATTCCAAAATAGAATGTTGGGAGTTCTAGAATGCTAAAATAGAATGTTGGTGTTGCAGAGTTCCAAAATAGAATGTTGGGAGTTCTAGAATTCAAAAATAGAATGTTGAGAGTTCTAGGATTCCAAAATAGAATGTTGCCAGTTCTAGAATTCTAAAATAGAATATTGGTGTTGCAGAATTCCAAAATAGAATGTTGGGAGTTCTAGAATTCCAAAATAGAATGTTGAGAGTTCTAGGATTCCAAAATAGAATGTTGGGAGTTCTAGAATTCTAAAATAGAATGTTAGTGTTGCAGAATTCTAAAATAGAATGTTAGGAGTTCTTGAATTCCAAAATAGAATGTTGAGAGTTCTAGGATTCCAAAATAGAATGTTGGGAGTTCTAGAATTCCAAAATAGAATGTTGATGTTGCAGAATTCCAAAATAGAATGTTGGGAGTTCTAGAATTCCAAAATAGAATGTTGAGAGTTCTAGGATTCCAAAATAGAATGTTGAGAGTTCTAGAATTCCAAAATAGAATGTTGCCAGTTCTAGAATTCTAAAATAGAATATTGGTGTTGCAGAATTCCAAAATAGAATGTTGGGAGTTCTAGAATTCCAAAATAGAATGTTGAGAGTTCTAGGATTCCAAAATAGAATGTTGGGAGTTCTAGAATTCTAAAATAGAATGTTAGTGTTGCAGAATTCTAAAATAGAATGTTGGTAGTTCTTGAATTCCAAAATAGAATGTTGATGTTGCAGAATTCCAAAATAGAATGTTGGGAGTTCTAGAATTCCAAAATAGAATGTTGAGAGTTCTAGGATTCCAAAATAGAATGTTGAGAGTTCTAGAATTCCAAAATAGAATGTTGAGAGTTCTAGAATTCTAAAATAGAATGTTGGTGTTGCAGAATTACAAAATAGAATGTTGGGAGTTCTAGAATTCCAAAATAGAATGTTGAGAGTTCTAGGATTCCAAAATAGAATGTTGGCAGTTCTAGAATTCTAAAATAGAATGTTGGTGTTGCTTAATTCCAAAATAGAATGTTGGGAGTTCTAGAATTCCAAAATAGAATGTTGAGAGTTCTAGGATTCCAAAATAGAATGTTGGGAGTTCTAGAATGCTAAAATAGAATGTTGGTGTTGCAGAGTTCCAAAATAGAATGTTGGGAGTTCTAGAATTCCAAAATAGAATGTTGAGAGTTCTAGGATTCCAAAATAGAATGTTGCCAGTTCTAGAATTCTAAAATAGAATATTGGTGTTGCAGAATTCCAAAATAGAATTTTGGGAGTTCTAGAATTCCAAAATAGAATGTTGAGAGTTCTAAGATTCCAAAATAGAATGTTGAGAGTTCTAGGATTCCAAAATAGAATGTTGGGAGTTCTAGAATTCCAAAATAGAATGTTGGGAGTTCTAGAATTCCAAAATAGAATGTTGGTGTTGCAGAATTCCAAAATAGAATGTTGGGAGTTCTAGAATTCCAAAATAGAATGTTGAGAGTTCTAGGATTCCAAAATAGAATGTTGGGAGTTCTAGAATGCTAAAATAGAATGTTGGTGTTGCAGAGTTCCAAAATAGAATGTTGGGAGTTCTAGAATTCAAAAATAGAATGTTGAGAGTTCTAGGATTCCAAAATAGAATGTTGCCAGTTCTAGAATTCTAAAATAGAATATTGGTGTTGCAGAATTCCAAAATAGAATGTTGGGAGTTCTAGAATTCCAAAATAGAATGTTGAGAGTTCTAGGATTCCAAAATAGAATGTTGGGAGTTCTAGAATTCTAAAATAGAATGTTAGTGTTGCAGAATTCTAAAATAGAATGTTGGGAGTTCTTGAATTCCAAAATAGAATGTTGAGAGTTCTAGGATTCCAAAATAGAATGTTGGGAGTTCTAGAATTCCAAAATAGAATGTTGATGTTGCAGAATTCCAAAATAGAATGTTGGGAGTTCTAGAATTCCAAAATAGAATATTGAGAGTTCTAGGATTCCAAAATAGAATGTTGAGAGTTCTAGAATTCCAAAATAGAATGTTGAGAGTTCTAGAATTCTAAAATAGAATGTTGGTGTTGCAGAATTACAAAATAGAATGTTGGGAGTTCTAGAATTCCAAAATAGAATGTTGAGCGTTCTAGGATTCCAAAATAGAATGTTGGGAGTTCTAGAATTCTAAAATAGAATGTTGGTGTTGCAGAATTCCAAAATAGAATGTTGGGAGTTCTAGAATTCCAAAATAGAATGTTGAGAGTTCTAGGATTCCAAAATAGAATGTTGGGAGTTCTAGAATTCTAAAATAGAATGTTGGTGTTGCAGAATTACAAAATAGAATGTTGGGAGTTCTAGAATTCCAAAATAGAATGTTGAGCATTCTAGGATTCCAAAATAGAATGTTGGGAGTTCTAGAATTCCAAAATAGAATGTTGGTGTTGTATAATTCCAAAATAGAATGTTGGGAGTTCTAGAATTCCAAAATAGAATGTTGAGAGTTCAAGGATTCCAAAATAGAATGTTGAGAGTTCTAGAATTCCAAAATAGAATGTTGAGAGTTCTAGGATTCCAAAATAGAATGTTGGCAGTTCTAGAATTCTAAAATAGAATGTTGGTGTTGCTTAATTCCAAAATAGAATGTTGGGAGTTCTAGAATTCCAAAATAGAATGTTGAGAGTTCTAGGATTCCAAAATAGAATGTTGGGAGTTCTAGAATTCTAAAATAGAATGTTGGTGTTGCAGAATAACAAAATAGAATGTTGGGAGTTCTAGAATTCCAAAATAGAATGTTGAGAGTACTAGGATTCCAAAATAGAATGATGAGAGTTCTAGGATTCCAAAATAGAATGTTGAGAGTTCTAGGATTCCAAAATAGAATGTTGGGAGTTCTAGAATGCTAAAATAGAATGTTGGTGTTGCAGAGTTCCAAAATAGAATGTTGGGAGTTCTAGAATTCCAAAATAGAATGTTGAGAGTTCTAGGATTCCAAAATAGAATGTTGCCAGTTCTAGAATTCTAAAATAGAATATTGGTGTTGCAGAATTCCAAAATAGAATTTTGGGAGTTCTAGAATTCCAAAATAGAATGTTGAGAGTTCTAAGATTCCAAAATAGAATGTTGAGAGTTCTAGGATTCCAAAATAGAATGTTGGGAGTTCTAGAATTCCAAAATAGAATGTTGGTGTTGCAGAATTCCAAAATAGAATGTTGGGAGTTCTAGAATTCCAAAATAGAATGTTGAGAGTTCTAGGATTCCAAAATAGAATGTTGGGAGTTCTAGAATGCTAAAATAGAATGTTGGTGTTGCAGAGTTCCAAAATAGAATGTTGGGAGTTCTAGAATTCAAAAATAGAATGTTGAGAGTTCTAGGATTCCAAAATAGAATGTTGCCAGTTCTAGAATTCTAAAATAGAATATTGGTGTTGCAGAATTCCAAAATAGAATGTTGGGAGTTCTAGAATTCCAAAATAGAATGTTGAGAGTTCTAGGATTCCAAAATAGAATGTTGGGAGTTCTAGAATTCTAAAATAGAATGTTAGTGTTGCAGAATTCTAAAATAGAATGTTAGGAGTTCTTGAATTCCAAAATAGAATGTTGAGAGTTCTAGGATTCCAAAATAGAATGTTGGGAGTTCTAGAATTCCAAAATAGAATGTTGATGTTGCAGAATTCCAAAATAGAATGTTGGGAGTTCTAGAATTCCAAAATAGAATGTTGAGAGTTCTAGGATTCCAAAATAGAATGTTGAGAGTTCTAGAATTCCAAAATAGAATGTTGCCAGTTCTAGAATTCTAAAATAGAATATTGGTGTTGCAGAATTCCAAAATAGAATGTTGGGAGTTCTAGAATTCCAAAATAGAATGTTGAGAGTTCTAGGATTCCAAAATAGAATGTTGGGAGTTCTAGAATTCTAAAATAGAATGTTAGTGTTGCAGAATTCTAAAATAGAATGTTGGTAGTTCTTGAATTCCAAAATAGAATGTTGATGTTGCAGAATTCCAAAATAGAATGTTGGGAGTTCTAGAATTCCAAAATAGAATGTTGAGAGTTCTAGGATTCCAAAATAGAATGTTGAGAGTTCTAGAATTCCAAAATAGAATGTTGAGAGTTCTAGAATTCTAAAATAGAATGTTGGTGTTGCAGAATTACAAAATAGAATGTTGGGAGTTCTAGAATTCCAAAATAGAATGTTGAGAGTTCTAGGATTCCAAAATAGAATGTTGGCAGTTCTAGAATTCTAAAATAGAATGTTGGTGTTGCTTAATTCCAAAATAGAATGTTGGGAGTTCTAGAATTCCAAAATAGAATGTTGAGAGTTCTAGGATTCCAAAATAGAATGTTGGGAGTTCTAGAATGCTAAAATAGAATGTTGGTGTTGCAGAGTTCCAAAATAGAATGTTGGGAGTTCTAGAATTCCAAAATAGAATGTTGAGAGTTCTAGGATTCCAAAATAGAATGTTGCCAGTTCTAGAATTCTAAAATAGAATATTGGTGTTGCAGAATTCCAAAATAGAATTTTGGGAGTTCTAGAATTCCAAAATAGAATGTTGAGAGTTCTAAGATTCCAAAATAGAATGTTGAGAGTTCTAGGATTCCAAAATAGAATGTTGGGAGTTCTAGAATTCCAAAATAGAATGTTGGGAGTTCTAGAATTCCAAAATAGAATGTTGGTGTTGCAGAATTCCAAAATAGAATGTTGGGAGTTCTAGAATTCCAAAATAGAATGTTGAGAGTTCTAGGATTCCAAAATAGAATGTTGGGAGTTCTAGAATGCTAAAATAGAATGTTGGTGTTGCAGAGTTCCAAAATAGAATGTTGGGAGTTCTAGAATTCAAAAATAGAATGTTGAGAGTTCTAGGATTCCAAAATAGAATGTTGCCAGTTCTAGAATTCTAAAATAGAATATTGGTGTTGCAGAATTCCAAAATAGAATGTTGGGAGTTCTAGAATTCCAAAATAGAATGTTGAGAGTTCTAGGATTCCAAAATAGAATGTTGGGAGTTCTAGAATTCTAAAATAGAATGTTAGTGTTGCAGAATTCTAAAATAGAATGTTGGGAGTTCTTGAATTCCAAAATAGAATGTTGAGAGTTCTAGGATTCCAAAATAGAATGTTGGGAGTTCTAGAATTCCAAAATAGAATGTTGATGTTGCAGAATTCCAAAATAGAATGTTGGGAGTTCTAGAATTCCAAAATAGAATATTGAGAGTTCTAGGATTCCAAAATAGAATGTTGAGAGTTCTAGAATTCCAAAATAGAATGTTGAGAGTTCTAGAATTCTAAAATAGAATGTTGGTGTTGCAGAATTACAAAATAGAATGTTGGGAGTTCTAGAATTCCAAAATAGAATGTTGAGCGTTCTAGGATTCCAAAATAGAATGTTGGGAGTTCTAGAATTCTAAAATAGAATGTTGGTGTTGCAGAATTCCAAAATAGAATGTTGGGAGTTCTAGAATTCCAAAATAGAATGTTGAGAGTTCTAGGATTCCAAAATAGAATGTTGGGAGTTCTAGAATTCTAAAATAGAATGTTGGTGTTGCAGAATTACAAAATAGAATGTTGGGAGTTCTAGAATTCCAAAATAGAATGTTGAGCATTCTAGGATTCCAAAATAGAATGTTGGGAGTTCTAGAATTCCAAAATAGAATGTTGGTGTTGTATAATTCCAAAATAGAATGTTGGGAGTTCTAGAATTCCAAAATAGAATGTTGAGAGTTCAAGGATTCCAAAATAGAATGTTGAGAGTTCTAGAATTCCAAAATAGAATGTTGAGAGTTCTAGGATTCCAAAATAGAATGTTGGCAGTTCTAGAATTCTAAAATAGAATGTTGGTGTTGCTTAATTCCAAAATAGAATGTTGGGAGTTCTAGAATTCCAAAATAGAATGTTGAGAGTTCTAGGATTCCAAAATAGAATGTTGGGAGTTCTAGAATGCTAAAATAGAATGTTGGTGTTGCAGAGTTCCAAAATATAATGTTGGGAGTTCTAGAATTCCAAAATAGAATGTTGAGAGTTCTAGGATTCCAAAATAGAATGTTGCCAGTTCTAGAATTCTAAAATAGAATATTGGTGTTGCAGAATTCCAAAATAGAATTTTGGGAGTTCTAGAATTCCAAAATAGAATGTTGAGAGTTCTAAGATTCCAAAATAGAATGTTGAGAGTTCTAGGATTCAAAAAAAAAATGTTGGGAGTTCTAGAATTCCAAAATAGAATGTTGGTGTTGCAGAATTCCAAAATAGAATGTTGGGAGTTCTAGAATTCCAAAATAGAATGTTGAGAGTTCTAGGATTCCAAAATAGAATGTTGGGAGTTCTAGAATGCTAAAATAGAATGTTGGTGTTGCAGAGTTCCAAAATAGAATGTTGGGAGTTCTAGAATTCCAAAATAGAATGTTGAGAGTTCTAGGATTCCAAAATAGAATGTTGCCAGTTCTAGAATTCTAAAATAGAATATTGGTGTTGCAGAATTCCAAAATAGAATGTTGGGAGTTCTAGAATTCCAAAATAGAATGTTGAGAGTTCTAGGATTCCAAAATAGAATGTTGGGAGTTCTAGAATTCTAAAATAGAATGTTAGTGTTGCAGAATTCTAAAATAGAATGTTGGTAGTTCTTGAATTCCAAAATAGAATGTTGAGAGTTCTAGGATTCCAAAATAGAATGATGATAGTTCTAGGATTCCAAAATAGAATGTTGATGTTGCAGAATTCCAAAATAGAATGTTGGGAGTTCTAGAATTCCAAAATAGAATGTTGAGAGTTCTAGGATTCCAAAATAGAATGTTGAGAGTTCTAGAATTCCAAAATAGAATGTTGAGAGTTCTAGAATTCTAAAATAGAATGTTGGTGTTGCAGAATTACAAAATAGAATGTTGGGAGTTCTAGAATTCCAAAATAGAATGTTGAGAGTTCTAGAATTCCAAAATAGAATGTTGGCAGTTCTAGAATTCTAAAATAGAATGTTGGTGTTGCTTAATTCCAAAATAGAATGTTGGGAGTTCTAGAATTCCAAAATAGAATGTTGAGAGTTCTAGGATTCCAAAATAGAATGTTGGGAGTTCTAGAATGCTAAAATAGAATGTTGGTGTTGCAGAGTTCCAAAATAGAATGTTGGGAGTTCTAGAATTCCAAAATAGAATGTTGAGAGTTCTAGGATTCCAAAATAGAATGTTGCCAGTTCTAGAATTCTAAAATAGAATATTGGTGTTGCAGAATTCCAAAATAGAATTTTGGGAGTTCTAGAATTCCAAAATAGAATGTTGAGAGTTCTAAGATTCCAAAATAGAATGTTGAGAGTTCTAGGATTCCAAAATAGAATGTTGGGAGTTCTAGAATTCCAAAATAGAATGTTGGGAGTTCTAGAATTCCAAAATAGAATGTTGGTGTTGCAGAATTCCAAAATAGAATGTTGGGAGTTCTAGAATTCCAAAATAGAATGTTGAGAGTTCTAGGATTCCAAAATAGAATGTTGGGAGTTCTAGAATGCTAAAATAGAATGTTGGTGTTGCAGAGTTCCAAAATAGAATGTTGGGAGTTCTAGAATTCAAAAATAGAATGTTGAGAGTTCTAGGATTCCAAAATAGAATGTTGCCAGTTCTAGAATTCTAAAATAGAATATTGGTGTTGCAGAATTCCAAAATAGAATGTTGGGAGTTCTAGAATTCCAAAATAGAATGTTGAGAGTTCTAGGATTCCAAAATAGAATGTTGGGAGTTCTAGAATTCTAAAATAGAATGTTAGTGTTGCAGAATTCTAAAATAGAATGTTGGGAGTTCTTGAATTCCAAAATAGAATGTTGAGAGTTCTAGGATTCCAAAATAGAATGTTGGGAGTTCTAGAATTCCAAAATAGAATGTTGATGTTGCAGAATTCCAAAATAGAATGTTGGGAGTTCTAGAATTCCAAAATAGAATGTTGAGAGTTCTAGGATTCCAAAATAGAATGTTGAGAGTTCTAGAATTCCAAAATAGAATGTTGAGAGTTCTAGAATTCTAAAATAGAATGTTGGTGTTGCAGAATTACAAAATAGAATGTTGGGAGTTCTAGAATTCCAAAATAGAATGTTGAGCGTTCTAGGATTCCAAAATAGAATGTTGGGAGTTCTAGAATTCTAAAATAGAATGTTGGTGTTGCAGAATTCCAAAATAGAATGTTGGGAGTTCTAGAATTCCAAAATAGAATGTTGAGAGTTCTAGGATTCCAAAATAGAATGTTGGGAGTTCTAGAATTCTAAAATAGAATGTTGGTGTTGCAGAATTACAAAATAGAATGTTGGGAGTTCTAGAATTCCAAAATAGAATGTTGAGCATTCTAGGATTCCAAAATAGAATGTTGGGAGTTCTAGAATTCCAAAATAGAATGTTGGTGTTGTATAATTCCAAAATAGAATGTTGGGAGTTCTAGAATTCCAAAATAGAATGTTGAGAGTTCAAGGATTCCAAAATAGAATGTTGAGAGTTCTAGAATTCCAAAATAGAATGTTGAGAGTTCTAGGATTCCAAAATAGAATGTTGGGAGTTCTAGAATTCTAAAATAGAATGTTGGTGTTGCAGAATTCCAAAATAGAATGTTGGGAGTTCTAGAATTCCAAAATAGAATGTTGAGCATTCTAGGATTCCAAAATAGAATGATGGGAGTTCTAGAATTCTAAAATAGAATGTTGAGAGTTCTAGGTTTCCAAAATAGATTGTTGGCAGTTCTAGAATTCTAAAATAGAATGTTGGTGTTGCAGAATAAAAAAATAGAATGTTGGGAGTTCTAGAATTCCAAAATAGAATGTTGAGCGTTCTAGGATTCCAAAATAGAATGTTGGGAGTTCTAGAATTCTAAAATAGAATGTTGGTGTTGCAGAATTCCAAAATAGAATGTTGGGAGTTCTAGAATACCAAAATAGAATGTTGAGAATTCTAGGATTCCAAAATAGAATGTTGGGAGTTCTAGAATTCTAAAATAGAATGTTGGTGTTGCAGAATAACAAAATAGAATGTTGGGAGTTCTAGAATTCCAAAATAGAATGTTGAGAGTTCTAGGATTCCAAAATAGAATGATGAGAGTTCTAGGATTCCAAAATAGAATGTTGGAAGTTCTAGAATTCTAAAATAGTATGTTGGTGTTGCAAAATTCCAAAATAGAATGTTGGGAGTTCTAGAATTCCAAAATAGAATGTTGAGAGTTCTAGGATTCCAAAATAGAATGTTGAGAGTTCTAGAATTCCAAAATAGAATGTTGAGAGTTCTAGGATTCCAAAATAGAATGTTGGGAGTTCTAGAATTCTAAAATAGAATGTTGGTGTTGCAGAATTCCAAAATAGAATGTTGGAAATTCTAGAATTCCAAAATAGAATGTTGAGAGTTCTAGGATTCCAAAATAGAATGTTGGGAGTTCTAGAATTCTAAAATAGAATGTTGATGTTGCAGAATTACAAAATAGAATGTTGGGAGTTCTAGAATTCCAAAATAGAATGTTGAGAGTTCTAGGATTCCAAAATAGAATGTTGGGAGTTCTAGAATTCTAAAATAGAATGTTGGTGTTGCAGAATTACAAAATAGAATGTTGAGAGTTCTAGGATTCCAAAATAGAATGATGATAGTTCTAGGATTCCAAAATAGAATGTTGGGAGTTCTAGAATTCTAAAAATAGAATGTTGGTGTTGCAGAATTACAAAATAGAATGTTGGGAGTTCTAGAATTCCAAAATAGAATGTTGAGAGTTCTAGGATTCCAAAATAGAATGTTGGGAGTTCTAGAATTCTAAAATAGAATGTTGGTGTTGCAGAATTACAAAATAGAATGTTGAGAGTTCTAGGATTCCAAAATAGAATGATGATAGTTCTAGGATTCCAAAATAGAATGTTGGGAGTTCTAGAATTCTAAAAATAGAATGTTGGTGTTGCAGAATTACAAAATAGAATGTTGGGAGTTCTAGAATTCCAAAATAGAATGTTGAGAGTTCTAGGATTCCAAAATAGAATGTTGGGAGTTCTAGAATTCTAAAATAGAATGTTGGTGTTGCAGAATTCCAAAATAGAATGTTGGGAGTTCTAGAATTCCAAAATAGAATGTTGGGAGTTCTAGAATTCTAAAATAGAATGTTGGTGTTGCAGAATTCCAAAATAGAATGTTGGGAGTTCTAGAATTCCATAATAGAATGTTGAGAGTTCTAGGATTCCAAAATAGAATGTTGGGAGTTCTAGAATTCTAAAATAGAATGTTGGTGTTGCAGAATTCCAAAATAGAATGTTGGGAGTTCTAGAATTCCATAATAGAATGTTGAGAGTTTTAGGATTCCAAAATAGAATGTTGGGAGTTCTAGAATTCTAAAATAGAATGTTGGTGTTGCAGAATTACAAAATAATAGTTGGGAGTTCTAGAATTCCAAAATAGAATGTTGAGAGTTCTAGGATTCCAAAATAGAATGTTGTCAGTTCTAGAATTCTAAAACAGAATGTTGGTGTTGCAGAATTCCAAAATAGAATGTTGGGAGTTCTAGAATTCTAAAATAGAATATTGAGAGTTCTAGGATTCCAAAATAGAATGTTGGGAGTTCTAGAATTCTAAAATAGAATGTTGGTGTTGCAGAATTCCAAAATAGAATGTTGGGAGTTCTAGAATTCCAAAATAGAATGTTGAGAGTTCTAGGATTCCAAAATAGAATGTTGGGAGTTCTAGAATTCTAAAATAGAATGTTGGTGTTGCAGAATTACAAAATAATATGTTGGGAGTTCTAGAATTCCAAAATAGAATGTTGAGAGTTCTAGGATTCCAAAATAGAATGTTGTCAGTTCTAGAATTCTAAAATAGAATGTTGGTGTTGCAGAATTCTAAAATAGAATGTTGGGAGTTCTTGAATTCCAAAATAGAATGTTGAGAGTTCTAGGATTCCAAAATAGAATGTTGGGAGTTCTAGAATTCCAAAATAGAATGTTGATGTTGCAGAATTCCAAAATAGAATGTTGGGAGTTCTAGAATTCCAAAATAGAATGTTGAGAGTTCTAGGATTCCAAAATAGAATGTTGAGAGTTCTAGAATTCCAAAATAGAATGTTGAGAGTTCTAGAATTCTAAAATAGAATGTTGGTGTTGCAGAATTACAAAATAGAATGTTGGGAGTTCTAGAATTCCAAAATAGAATGTTGAGAGTTCTAGGATTCCAAAATAGAATGTTGGGAGTTCTAGAATGCTAAAATAGAATGTTGGTGTTGCAGAGTTCCAAAATAGAATGTTGGGAGTTCTAGAATTCCAAAATAGAATGTTGAGAGTTCTAGGATTCCAAAATAGAATGTTGCCAGTTCTAGAATTCTAAAATAGAATATTGGTGTTGCAGAATTCCAAAATAGAATTTTGGGAGTTCTAGAATTCCAAAATAGAATGTTGAGAGTTCTAAGATTCCAAAATAGAATGTTGAGAGTTCTAGGATTCCAAAAAAAAATGTTGGGAGTTCTAGAATTCCAAAATAGAATGTTGGTGTTGCAGAATTCCAAAATAGAATGTTGGGAGTTCTAGAATTCCAAAATAGAATGTTGAGAGTTCTAGGATTCCAAAATAGAATGTTGGGAGTTCTAGAATGCTAAAATAGAATGTTGGTGTTGCAGAGTTCCAAAATAGAATGTTGGGAGTTCTAGAATTCCAAAATAGAATGTTGAGAGTTCTAGGATTCCAAAATAGAATGTTGCCAGTTCTAGAATTCTAAAATAGAATATTGGTGTTGCAGAATTCCAAAATAGAATGTTGGGAGTTCTAGAATTCCAAAATAGAATGTTGAGAGTTCTAGGATTCCAAAATAGAATGTTGGGAGTTCTAGAATTCTAAAATAGAATGTTAGTGTTGCAGAATTCTAAAATAGAATGTTGGTAGTTCTTGAATTCCAAAATAGAATGTTGAGAGTTCTAGGATTCCAAAATAGAATGATGATAGTTCTCGGATTCCAAAATAGAATGTTGATGTTGCAGAATTCCAAAATAGAATGTTGGGAGTTCTAGAATTCCAAAATAGAATGTTGAGAGTTCTAGGATTCCAAAATAGAATGTTGAGAGTTCTAGAATTCCAAAATAGAATGTTGAGAGTTCTAGAATTCTAAAATAGAATGTTGGTGTTGCAGAATTACAAAATAGAATGTTGGGAGTTCTAGAATTCCAAAATAGAATGTTGAGAGTTCTAGGATTCCAAAATAGAATGTTGGCAGTTCTAGAATTCTAAAATAGAATGTTGGTGTTGCTTAATTCCAAAATAGAATGTTGGGAGTTCTAGAATTCCAAAATAGAATGTTGAGAGTTCTAGGATTCCAAAATAGAATGTTGGGAGTTCTAGAATTCCAAAATAGAATGTTGGTGTTGCAGAGTTCCAAAATAGAATGTTGGGAGTTCTAGAATTCCAAAATAGAATGTTGAGAGTTCTAGGATTCCAAAATAGAATGTTGCCAGTTCTAGAATTCTAAAATAGAATATTGGTGTTGCAGAATTCCAAAATAGAATTTTGGGAGTTCTAGAATTCCAAAATAGAATGTTGAGAGTTCTAAGATTCCAAAATAGAATGTTGAGAGTTCTAGGATTCCAAAATAGAATGTTGGGAGTTCTAGAATTCCAAAATAGAATGTTGGGAGTTCTAGAATTCCAAAATAGAATGTTGGTGTTGCAGAATTCCAAAATAGAATGTTGGGAGTTCTAGAATTCCAAAATAGAATGTTGAGAGTTCTAGGATTCCAAAATAGAATGTTGGGAGTTCTAGAATGCTAAAATAGAATGTTGGTGTTGCAGAGTTCCAAAATAGAATGTTGGGAGTTCTAGAATTCAAAAATAGAATGTTGAGAGTTCTCGGATTCCAAAATAGAATGTTGCCAGTTCTAGAATTCTAAAATAGAATATTGGTGTTGCAGAATTCCAAAATAGAATGTTGGGAGTTCTAGAATTCCAAAATAGAATGTTGAGAGTTCTAGGATTCCAAAATAGAATGTTGGGAGTTCTAGAATTCTAAAATAGAATGTTAGTGTTGCAGAATTCTAAAAAAGAATGTTGGGAGTTCTTGAATTCCAAAATAGAATGTTGAGAGTTCTAGGATTCCAAAATAGAATGTTGGGAGTTCTAGAATTCCAAAATAGAATGTTGATGTTGCAGAATTCCAAAATAGAATGTTGGGAGTTCTAGAATTCCAAAATAGAATGTTGAGAGTTCTAGGATTCCAAAATAGAATGTTGAGAGTTCTAGAATTCCAAAATAGAATGTTGAGAGTTCTAGAATTCTAAAATAGAATGTTGGTGTTGCAGAATTACAAAATAGAATGTTGGGAGTTCTAGAATTCCAAAATAGAATGTTGAGCATTCTAGGATTCCAAAATAGAATGTTGGGAGTTCTAGAATTCCAAAATAGAATGTTGGTGTTGTATAATTCCAAAATAGAATGTTGGGAGTTCTAGAATTCCAAAATAGAATGTTGAGAGTTCAAGGATTCCAAAATAGAATGTTGAGAGTTCTAGAATTCCAAAATAGAATGTTGAGAGTTCTAGGATTCCAAAATAGAATGTTGGGAGTTCTAGAATTCTAAAATAGAATGTTGGTGTTGCAGAATTCCAAAATAGAATGTTGGGAGTTCTAGAATTCCAAAATAGAATGTTGAGCATTCTAGGATTCCAAAATAGAATGATGGGAGTTCTAGAATTCTAAAATAGAATGTTGAGAGTTCTAGGTTTCCAAAATAGATTGTTGGCAGTTCTAGAATTCTAAAATAGAATGTTGGTGTTGCAGAATAAAAAAATAGAATGTTGGGAGTTCTAGAATTCCAAAATAGAATGTTGAGCGTTCTAGGATTCCAAAATAGAATGCTGGGAGTTCTAGAATTCTAAAATAGAATGTTGGTGTTGCAGAATTCCAAAATAGAATGTTGGGAGTTCTAGAATACCAAAATAGAATGTTGAGAATTCTAGGATTCCAAAATAGAATGTTGGGAGTTCTAGAATTCTAAAATAGAATGTTGGTGTTGCAGAATTCCAAAATAGAATGTTGGGAGTTCTAGAATTCCAAAATAGAATGTTGAGAGTTCTAGGATTCCAAAATAGAATGTTGGGAGTTCTAGAATGCTAAAATAGAATGTTGGTGTTGCAGAGTTCCAAAATAGAATGTTGGGAGTTCTAGAATTCAAAAATAGAATGTTGAGAGTTCTCGGATTCCAAAATAGAATGTTGCCAGTTCTAGAATTCTAAAATAGAATATTGGTGTTGCAGAATTCCAAAATAGAATGTTGGGAGTTCTAGAATTCCAAAATAGAATGTTGAGAGTTCTAGGATTCCAAAATAGAATGTTGGGAGTTCTAGAATTCTAAAATAGAATGTTAGTGTTGCAGAATTCTAAAAAAGAATGTTGGGAGTTCTTGAATTCCAAAATAGAATGTTGAGAGTTCTAGGATTCCAAAATAGAATGTTGGGAGTTCTAGAATTCCAAAATAGAATGTTGATGTTGCAGAATTCCAAAATAGAATGTTGGGAGTTCTAGAATTCCAAAATAGAATGTTGAGAGTTCTAGGATTCCAAAATAGAATGTTGAGAGTTCTAGAATTCCAAAATAGAATGTTGAGAGTTCTAGAATTCTAAAATAGAATGTTGGTGTTGCAGAATTACAAAATAGAATGTTGGGAGTTCTAGAATTCCAAAATAGAATGTTGAGCATTCTAGGATTCCAAAATAGAATGTTGGGAGTTCTAGAATTCCAAAATAGAATGTTGGTGTTGTATAATTCCAAAATAGAATGTTGGGAGTTCTAGAATTCCAAAATAGAATGTTGAGAGTTCAAGGATTCCAAAATAGAATGTTGAGAGTTCTAGAATTCCAAAATAGAATGTTGAGAGTTCTAGGATTCCAAAATAGAATGTTGGGAGTTCTAGAATTCTAAAATAGAATGTTGGTGTTGCAGAATTCCAAAATAGAATGTTGGGAGTTCTAGAATTCCAAAATAGAATGTTGAGCATTCTAGGATTCCAAAATAGAATGATGGGAGTTCTAGAATTCTAAAATAGAATGTTGAGAGTTCTAGGTTTCCAAAATAGATTGTTGGCAGTTCTAGAATTCTAAAATAGAATGTTGGTGTTGCAGAATAAAAAAATAGAATGTTGGGAGTTCTAGAATTCCAAAATAGAATGTTGAGCGTTCTAGGATTCCAAAATAGAATGTTGGGAGTTCTAGAATTCTAAAATAGAATGTTGGTGTTGCAGAATTCCAAAATAGAATGTTGGGAGTTCTAGAATACCAAAATAGAATGTTGAGAATTCTAGGATTCCAAAATAGAATGTTGGGAGTTCTAGAATTCTAAAATAGAATGTTGGTGTTGCAGAATAACAAAATAGAATGTTGGGAGTTCTAGAATTCCAAAATAGAATGTTGAGAGTTCTAGGATTCCAAAATAGAATGATGAGAGTTCTAGGATTCCAAAATAGAATGTTGGAAGTTCTAGAATTCTAAAATAGTATGTTGGTGTTGCAAAATTCCAAAATAGAATGTTGGGAGTTCTAGAATTCCAAAATAGAATGTTGAGAGTTCTAGGATTCCAAAATAGAATGTTGAGAGTTCTAGAATTCCAAAATAGAATGTTGAGAGTTCTAGGATTCCAAAATAGAATGTTGGGAGTTCTAGAATTCTAAAATAGAATGTTGGTGTTGCAGAATTCCAAAATAGAATGTTGGAAATTCTAGAATTCCAAAATAGAATGTTGAGAGTTCTAGGATTCCAAAATAGAATGTTGGGAGTTCTAGAATTCTAAAATAGAATGTTGATGTTGCAGAATTACAAAATAGAATGTTGGGAGTTCTAGAATTCCAAAATAGAATGTTGAGAGTTCTAGGATTCCAAAATAGAATGTTGGGAGTTCTAGAATTCTAAAATAGAATGTTGGTGTTGCAGAATTACAAAATAGAATGTTGAGAGTTCTAGGATTCCAAAATAGAATGATGATAGTTCTAGGATTCCAAAATAGAATGTTGGGAGTTCTAGAATTCTAAAAATAGAATGTTGGTGTTGCAGAATTACAAAATAGAATGTTGGGAGTTCTAGAATTCCAAAATAGAATGTTGAGAGTTCTAGGATTCCAAAATAGAATGTTGGGAGTTCTAGAATTCTAAAATAGAATGTTGGTGTTGCAGAATTACAAAATAGAATGTTGAGAGTTCTAGGATTCCAAAATAGAATGATGATAGTTCTAGGATTCCAAAATAGAATGTTGGGAGTTCTAGAATTCTAAAAATAGAATGTTGGTGTTGCAGAATTACAAAATAGAATGTTGGGAGTTCTAGAATTCCAAAATAGAATGTTGAGAGTTCTAGGATTCCAAAATAGAATGTTGGGAGTTCTAGAATTCTAAAATAGAATGTTGGTGTTGCAGAATTCCAAAATAGAATGTTGGGAGTTCTAGAATTCCAAAATAGAATGTTGGGAGTTCTAGAATTCTAAAATAGAATGTTGGTGTTGCAGAATTCCAAAATAGAATGTTGGGAGTTCTAGAATTCCATAATAGAATGTTGAGAGTTCTAGGATTCCAAAATAGAATGTTGGGAGTTCTAGAATTCTAAAATAGAATGTTGGTGTTGCAGAATTCCAAAATAGAATGTTGGGAGTTCTAGAATTCCATAATAGAATGTTGAGAGTTTTAGGATTCCAAAATAGAATGTTGGGAGTTCTAGAATTCTAAAATAGAATGTTGGTGTTGCAGAATTACAAAATAATAGTTGGGAGTTCTAGAATTCCAAAATAGAATGTTGAGAGTTCTAGGATTCCAAAATAGAATGTTGTCAGTTCTAGAATTCTAAAACAGAATGTTGGTGTTGCAGAATTCCAAAATAGAATGTTGGGAGTTCTAGAATTCTAAAATAGAATATTGAGAGTTCTAGGATTCCAAAATAGAATGTTGGGAGTTCTAGAATTCTAAAATAGAATGTTGGTGTTGCAGAATTCCAAAATAGAATGTTGGGAGTTCTAGAATTCCAAAATAGAATGTTGAGAGTTCTAGGATTCCAAAATAGAATGTTGGGAGTTCTAGAATTCTAAAATAGAATGTTGGTGTTGCAGAATTACAAAATAATATGTTGGGAGTTCTAGAATTCCAAAATAGAATGTTGAGAGTTCTAGGATTCCAAAATAGAATGTTGTCAGTTCTAGAATTCTAAAATAGAATGTTGGTGTTGCAGAATTCTAAAATAGAATGTTGGGAGTTCTTGAATTCCAAAATAGAATGTTGAGAGTTCTAGGATTCCAAAATAGAATGTTGGGAGTTCTAGAATTCCAAAATAGAATGTTGATGTTGCAGAATTCCAAAATAGAATGTTGGGAGTTCTAGAATTCCAAAATAGAATGTTGAGAGTTCTAGGATTCCAAAATAGAATGTTGAGAGTTCTAGAATTCCAAAATAGAATGTTGAGAGTTCTAGAATTCTAAAATAGAATGTTGGTGTTGCAGAATTACAAAATAGAATGTTGGGAGTTCTAGAATTCCAAAATAGAATGTTGAGAGTTCTAGGATTCCAAAATAGAATGTTGGGAGTTCTAGAATGCTAAAATAGAATGTTGGTGTTGCAGAGTTCCAAAATAGAATGTTGGGAGTTCTAGAATTCCAAAATAGAATGTTGAGAGTTCTAGGATTCCAAAATAGAATGTTGCCAGTTCTAGAATTCTAAAATAGAATATTGGTGTTGCAGAATTCCAAAATAGAATTTTGGGAGTTCTAGAATTCCAAAATAGAATGTTGAGAGTTCTAAGATTCCAAAATAGAATGTTGAGAGTTCTAGGATTCCAAAAAAAAATGTTGGGAGTTCTAGAATTCCAAAATAGAATGTTGGTGTTGCAGAATTCCAAAATAGAATGTTGGGAGTTCTAGAATTCCAAAATAGAATGTTGAGAGTTCTAGGATTCCAAAATAGAATGTTGGGAGTTCTAGAATGCTAAAATAGAATGTTGGTGTTGCAGAGTTCCAAAATAGAATGTTGGGAGTTCTAGAATTCCAAAATAGAATGTTGAGAGTTCTAGGATTCCAAAATAGAATGTTGCCAGTTCTAGAATTCTAAAATAGAATATTGGTGTTGCAGAATTCCAAAATAGAATGTTGGGAGTTCTAGAATTCCAAAATAGAATGTTGAGAGTTCTAGGATTCCAAAATAGAATGTTGGGAGTTCTAGAATTCTAAAATAGAATGTTAGTGTTGCAGAATTCTAAAATAGAATGTTGGTAGTTCTTGAATTCCAAAATAGAATGTTGAGAGTTCTAGGATTCCAAAATAGAATGATGATAGTTCTCGGATTCCAAAATAGAATGTTGATGTTGCAGAATTCCAAAATAGAATGTTGGGAGTTCTAGAATTCCAAAATAGAATGTTGAGAGTTCTAGGATTCCAAAATAGAATGTTGAGAGTTCTAGAATTCCAAAATAGAATGTTGAGAGTTCTAGAATTCTAAAATAGAATGTTGGTGTTGCAGAATTACAAAATAGAATGTTGGGAGTTCTAGAATTCCAAAATAGAATGTTGAGAGTTCTAGGATTCCAAAATAGAATGTTGGCAGTTCTAGAATTCTAAAATAGAATGTTGGTGTTGCTTAATTCCAAAATAGAATGTTGGGAGTTCTAGAATTCCAAAATAGAATGTTGAGAGTTCTAGGATTCCAAAATAGAATGTTGGGAGTTCTAGAATTCCAAAATAGAATGTTGGTGTTGCAGAGTTCCAAAATAGAATGTTGGGAGTTCTAGAATTCCAAAATAGAATGTTGAGAGTTCTAGGATTCCAAAATAGAATGTTGCCAGTTCTAGAATTCTAAAATAGAATATTGGTGTTGCAGAATTCCAAAATAGAATTTTGGGAGTTCTAGAATTCCAAAATAGAATGTTGAGAGTTCTAAGATTCCAAAATAGAATGTTGAGAGTTCTAGGATTCCAAAATAGAATGTTGGGAGTTCTAGAATTCCAAAATAGAATGTTGGGAGTTCTAGAATTCCAAAATAGAATGTTGGTGTTGCAGAATTCCAAAATAGAATGTTGGGAGTTCTAGAATTCCAAAATAGAATGTTGAGAGTTCTAGGATTCCAAAATAGAATGTTGGGAGTTCTAGAATGCTAAAATAGAATGTTGGTGTTGCAGAGTTCCAAAATAGAATGTTGGGAGTTCTAGAATTCAAAAATAGAATGTTGAGAGTTCTCGGATTCCAAAATAGAATGTTGCCAGTTCTAGAATTCTAAAATAGAATATTGGTGTTGCAGAATTCCAAAATAGAATGTTGGGAGTTCTAGAATTCCAAAATAGAATGTTGAGAGTTCTAGGATTCCAAAATAGAATGTTGGGAGTTCTAGAATTCTAAAATAGAATGTTAGTGTTGCAGAATTCTAAAAAAGAATGTTGGGAGTTCTTGAATTCCAAAATAGAATGTTGAGAGTTCTAGGATTCCAAAATAGAATGTTGGGAGTTCTAGAATTCCAAAATAGAATGTTGATGTTGCAGAATTCCAAAATAGAATGTTGGGAGTTCTAGAATTCCAAAATAGAATGTTGAGAGTTCTAGGATTCCAAAATAGAATGTTGAGAGTTCTAGAATTCCAAAATAGAATGTTGAGAGTTCTAGAATTCTAAAATAGAATGTTGGTGTTGCAGAATTACAAAATAGAATGTTGGGAGTTCTAGAATTCCAAAATAGAATGTTGAGCGTTCTAGGATTCCAAAATAGAATGTTGGGAGTTCTAGAATTCTAAAATAGAATGTTGGTGTTGCAGAATTCCAAAATAGAATGTTGGGAGTTCTAGAATTCCAAAATAGAATGTTGAGAGTTCTAGGATTCCAAAATAGAATGTTGGGAGTTCTAGAATTCTAAAATAGAATGTTGGTGTTGCAGAATTACAAAATAGAATGTTGGGAGTTCTAGAATTCCAAAATAGAATGTTGAGCATTCTAGGATTCCAAAATAGAATGTTGGGAGTTCTAGAATTCCAAAATAGAATGTTGGTGTTGTATAATTCCAAAATAGAATGTTGGGAGTTCTAGAATTCCAAAATAGAATGTTGAGAGTTCAAGGATTCCAAAATAGAATGTTGAGAGTTCTAGAATTCCAAAATAGAATGTTGAGAGTTCTAGGATTCCAAAATAGAATGTTGGGAGTTCTAGAATTCTAAAATAGAATGTTGGTGTTGCAGAATTCCAAAATAGAATGTTGGGAGTTCTAGAATTCCAAAATAGAATGTTGAGCATTCTAGGATTCCAAAATAGAATGATGGGAGTTCTAGAATTCTAAAATAGAATGTTAAGAGTTCTAGGTTTCCAAAATAGATTGTTGGCAGTTCTAGAATTCTAAAATAGAATGTTGGTGTTGCAGAATAAAAAAATAGAATGTTGGGAGTTCTAGAATTCCAAAATAGAATGTTGAGCGTTCTAGGATTCCAAAATAGAATGTTGGGAGTTCTAGAATTCTAAAATAGAATGTTGGTGTTGCAGAATAACAAAATAGAATGTTGGGAGTTCTAGAATTCCAAAATAGAATGTTGAGAGTTCTAGGATTCCAAAATAGAATGATGAGAGTTCTAGGATTCCAAAATAGAATGTTGGAAGTTCTAGAATTCTAAAATAGTATGTTGGTGTTGCAAAATTCCAAAATAGAATGTTGGGAGTTCTAGAATTCCAAAATAGAATGTTGAGAGTTCTAGGATTCCAAAATAGAATGTTGGCAGTTATAGAATTTTAAAATAGAATGTTGGTGTTGCATAATTCCAAAATAGAATGTTGGGAGTACTAGAATTCCAAAATAGAATGTTGAGAGTTCTAGGATTCCAAAATAGAATGTTGGGAGTTCTAGAATGCTAAAATAGAATGTTGGTGTTGCAGAGTTCCAAAATAGAATGTTGGGAGTTCTAGAATTCAAAAATAGAATGTTGAGAGTTCTCGGATTCCAAAATAGAATGTTGCCAGTTCTAGAATTCTAAAATAGAATATTGGTGTTGCAGAATTCCAAAATAGAATGTTGGGAGTTCTAGAATTCCAAAATAGAATGTTGAGAGTTCTAGGATTCCAAAATAGAATGTTGGGAGTTCTAGAATTCTAAAATAGAATGTTAGTGTTGCAGAATTCTAAAATAGAATGTTGGGAGTTCTTGAATTCCAAAATAGAATGTTGAGAGTTCTAGGATTCCAAAATAGAATGTTGGGAGTTCTAGAATTCCAAAATAGAATGTTGATGTTGCAGAATTCCAAAATAGAATGTTGGGAGTTCTAGAATTCCAAAATAGAATGTTGAGAGTTCTAGGATTCCAAAATAGAATGTTGAGAGTTCTAGAATTCCAAAATAGAATGTTGAGAGTTCTAGAATTCTAAAATAGAATGTTGGTGTTGCAGAATTACAAAATAGAATGTTGGGAGTTCTAGAATACCAAAATAGAATGTTGAGAGTTCTAGGATTCCAAAATAGAATGTTGGGAGTTCTAGAATTCTAAAATAGAATGTTGGTGTTGCAGAATTCCAAAATAGAATGTTGGGAGTTCTAGAATTCCAAAATAGAATGTTGAGAGTTCTAGGATTCCAAAATAGAATGTTGGGAGTTCTAGAATTCTAAAATAGAATGTTGGTGTTGCAGAATTACAAAATAGAATGTTGGGAGTTCTAGAATTCCAAAATAGAATGTTGAGCGTTCTAGGATTCCAAAATAGAATGTTGGGAGTTCTAGAATTCCAAAATAGAATGTTGGTGTTGTATAATTCCAAAATAGAATGTTGGGAGTTCTAGAATTCCAAAATAGAATGTTGAGAGTTCAAGGATTCCAAAATAGAATGTTGAGAGTTCTAGAATTCCAAAATAGAATGTTGAGAGTTCTAGGATTCCAAAATAGAATGTTGGGAGTTCTAGAATTCTAAAATAGAATGTTGGTGTTGCAGAATTCCAAAATAGAATGTTGGGAGTTCTAGAATTCCAAAATAGAATGTTGAGCATTCTAGGATTCCAAAATAGAATGATGGGAGTTCTAGAATTCTAAAATAGAATGTTAAGAGTTCTAGGTTTCCAAAATAGATTGTTGGCAGTTCTAGAATTCTAAAATAGAATGTTGGTGTTGCAGAATAAAAAAATAGAATGTTGGGAGTTCTAGAATTCCAAAATAGAATGTTGAGCGTTCTAGGATTCCAAAATAGAATGTTGGGAGTTCTAGAATTCTAAAATAGAATGTTGGTGTTGCAGAATAACAAAATAGAATGTTGGGAGTTCTAGAATTCCAAAATAGAATGTTGAGAGTTCTAGGATTCCAAAATAGAATGATGAGAGTTCTAGGATTCCAAAATAGAATGTTGGAAGTTCTAGAATTCTAAAATAGTATGTTGGTGTTGCAAAATTCCAAAATAGAATGTTGGGAGTTCTAGAATTCCAAAATAGAATGTTGAGAGTTCTAGGATTCCAAAATAGAATGTTGGCAGTTATAGAATTTTAAAATAGAATGTTGGTGTTGCATAATTCCAAAATAGAATGTTGGGAGTACTAGAATTCCAAAATAGAATGTTGAGAGTTCTAGGATTCCAAAATAGAATGTTGGGAGTTCTAGAATGCTAAAATAGAATGTTGGTGTTGCAGAGTTCCAAAATAGAATGTTGGGAGTTCTAGAATTCAAAAATAGAATGTTGAGAGTTCTCGGATTCCAAAATAGAATGTTGCCAGTTCTAGAATTCTAAAATAGAATATTGGTGTTGCAGAATTCCAAAATAGAATGTTGGGAGTTCTAGAATTCCAAAATAGAATGTTGAGAGTTCTAGGATTCCAAAATAGAATGTTGGGAGTTCTAGAATTCTAAAATAGAATGTTAGTGTTGCAGAATTCTAAAATAGAATGTTGGGAGTTCTTGAATTCCAAAATAGAATGTTGAGAGTTCTAGGATTCCAAAATAGAATGTTGGGAGTTCTAGAATTCCAAAATAGAATGTTGATGTTGCAGAATTCCAAAATAGAATGTTGGGAGTTCTAGAATTCCAAAATAGAATGTTGAGAGTTCTAGGATTCCAAAATAGAATGTTGAGAGTTCTAGAATTCCAAAATAGAATGTTGAGAGTTCTAGAATTCTAAAATAGAATGTTGGTGTTGCAGAATTACAAAATAGAATGTTGGGAGTTCTAGAATACCAAAATAGAATGTTGAGAGTTCTAGGATTCCAAAATAGAATGTTGGGAGTTCTAGAATTCTAAAATAGAATGTTGGTGTTGCAGAATAACAAAATAGAATGTTGGGAGTTCTAGAATTCCAAAATAGAATGTTGAGAGTTCTAGGATTCCAAAATAGAATGATGAGAGTTCTAGGATTCCAAAATAGAATGTTGGAAGTTCTAGAATTCTAAAATAGTATGTTGGTGTTGCAAAATTCCAAAATAGAATGTTGGGAGTTCTAGAATTCCAAAATAGAATGTTGAGAGTTCTAGGATTCCAAAATAGAATGTTGGCAGTTATAGAATTTTAAAATAGAATGTTGGTGTTGCATAATTCCAAAATAGAATGTTGGGAGTACTAGAATTCCAAAATAGAATGTTGAGAGTTCTAGGATTCCAAAATAGAATGTTGGGAGTTCTAGAATGCTAAAATAGAATGTTGGTGTTGCAGAGTTCCAAAATAGAATGTTGGGAGTTCTAGAATTCAAAAATAGAATGTTGAGAGTTCTCGGATTCCAAAATAGAATGTTGCCAGTTCTAGAATTCTAAAATAGAATATTGGTGTTGCAGAATTCCAAAATAGAATGTTGGGAGTTCTAGAATTCCAAAATAGAATGTTGAGAGTTCTAGGATTCCAAAATAGAATGTTGGGAGTTCTAGAATTCTAAAATAGAATGTTAGTGTTGCAGAATTCTAAAATAGAATGTTGGGAGTTCTTGAATTCCAAAATAGAATGTTGAGAGTTCTAGGATTCCAAAATAGAATGTTGGGAGTTCTAGAATTCCAAAATAGAATGTTGATGTTGCAGAATTCCAAAATAGAATGTTGGGAGTTCTAGAATTCCAAAATAGAATGTTGAGAGTTCTAGGATTCCAAAATAGAATGTTGAGAGTTCTAGAATTCCAAAATAGAATGTTGAGAGTTCTAGAATTCTAAAATAGAATGTTGGTGTTGCAGAATTACAAAATAGAATGTTGGGAGTTCTAGAATTCCAAAATAGAATGTTGAGCGTTCTAGGATTCCAAAATAGAATGTTGGGAGTTCTAGAATTCTAAAATAGAATGTTGGTGTTGCAGAATTCCAAAATAGAATGTTGGGAGTTCTAGAATTCCAAAATAGAATGTTGAGAGTTCTAGGATTCCAAAATAGAATGTTGGGAGTTCTAGAATTCTAAAATAGAATGTTGGTGTTGCAGAATTACAAAATAGAATGTTGGGAGTTCTAGAATTCCAAAATAGAATGTTGAGCGTTCTAGGATTCCAAAATAGAATGTTGGGAGTTCTAGAATTCCAAAATAGAATGTTGGTGTTGTATAATTCCAAAATAGAATGTTGGGAGTTCTAGAATTCCAAAATAGAATGTTGAGAGTTCAAGGATTCCAAAATAGAATGTTGGGAGTTCTAGAATTCTAAAATAGAATGTTGAGAGTTCTAGGATTCCAAAATAGAATGTTGGGAGTTCTAGAATTCTAAAATAGAATGTTGGTGTTGCAGAATTCCAAAATAGAATGTTGGGAGTTCTAGAATTCCAAAATAGAATGTTGAGCATTCTAGGATTCCAAAATAGAATGATGGGAGTTCTAGAATTCTAAAATAGAATGTTAAGAGTTCTAGGTTTCCAAAATAGATTGTTGGCAGTTCTAGAATTCTAAAATAGAATGTTGGTGTTGCAGAATAAAAAAATAGAATGTTGGGAGTTCTAGAATTCCAAAATAGAATGTTGAGCGTTCTAGGATTCCAAAATAGAATGTTGGGAGTTCTAGAATTCTAAAATAGAATGTTGGTGTTGCAGAATTCCAAAATAGAATGTTGGGAGTTCTAGAATACCAAAATAGAATGTTGAGAGTTCTAGGATTCCAAAATAGAATGTTGGGAGTTCTAGAATTCTAAAATAGAATGTTGGTGTTGCAGAATAACAAAATAGAATGTTGGGAGTTCTAGAATTCCAAAATAGAATGTTGAGAGTTCTAGGATTCCAAAATAGAATGATGAGAGTTCTAGGATTCCAAAATAGAATGTTGGAAGTTCTAGAATTCTAAAATAGTATGTTGGTGTTGCAAAATTCCAAAATAGAATGTTGGGAGTTCTAGAATTCCAAAATAGAATGTTGAGAGTTCTAGGATTCCAAAATAGAATGTTGGCAGTTATAGAATTTTAAAATAGAATGTTGGTGTTGCATAATTCCAAAATAGAATGTTGGGAGTACTAGAATTCCAAAATAGAATGTTGAGAGTTCTAGGATTCCAAAATAGAATGTTGAGAGTTCTAGAATTCCAAAATAGAATGTTGAGAGTTCTAGGATTCCAAAATAGAATGTTGGGAGTTCTAGAATTCTAAAATAGAATGTTGGTGTTGCAGAATTCCAAAATAGAATGTTGGAAATTCTAGAATTCCAAAATAGAATGTTGAGAGTTCTAGGATTCCAAAATAGAATGTTGGGAGTTCTAGAATTCTAAAATAGAATGTTGATGTTGCAGAATTACAAAATAGAATGTTGGGAGTTCTAGAATTCCAAAATAGAATGTTGAGAGTTCTAGGATTCCAAAATAGAATGTTGGGAGTTCTAGAATTCTAAAATAGAATGTTGGTGTTGCAGAATTACAAAATAGAATGTTGAGAGTTCTAGGATTCCAAAATAGAATGATGATAGTTCTAGGATTCCAAAATAGAATGTTGGGAGTTCTAGAATTCTAAAAATAGAATGTTGGTGTTGCAGAATTACAAAATAGAATGTTGGGAGTTCTAGAATTCCAAAATAGAATGTTGAGAGTTCTAGGATTCCAAAATAGAATGTTGGGAGTTCTAGAATTCTAAAATAGAATGTTGGTGTTGCAGAATTACAAAATAGAATGTTGAGAGTTCTAGGATTCCAAAATAGAATGATGATAGTTCTAGGATTCCAAAATAGAATGTTGGGAGTTCTAGAATTCTAAAAATAGAATGTTGGTGTTGCAGAATTACAAAATAGAATGTTGGGAGTTCTAGAATTCCAAAATAGAATGTTGAGAGTTCTAGGATTCCAAAATAGAATGTTGGGAGTTCTAGAATTCTAAAATAGAATGTTGGTGTTGCAGAATTCCAAAATAGAATGTTGGGAGTTCTAGAATTCCAAAATAGAATGTTGGGAGTTCTAGAATTCTAAAATAGAATGTTGGTGTTGCAGAATTCCAAAATAGAATGTTGGGAGTTCTAGAATTCCATAATAGAATGTTGAGAGTTTTAGGATTCCAAAATAGAATGTTGGGAGTTCTAGAATTCTAAAATAGAATGTTGGTGTTGCAGAATTACAAAATAATAGTTGGGAGTTCTAGAATTCCAAAATAGAATGTTGAGAGTTCTAGGATTCCAAAATAGAATGTTGTCAGTTCTAGAATTCTAAAACAGAATGTTGGTGTTGCAGAATTCCAAAATAGAATGTTGGGAGTTCTAGAATTCTAAAATAGAATATTGAGAGTTCTAGGATTCCAAAATAGAATGTTGGGAGTTCTAGAATTCTAAAATAGAATGTTGGTGTTGCAGAATTCCAAAATAGAATGTTGGGAGTTCTAGAATTCCAAAATAGAATGTTGAGAGTTCTAGGATTCCAAAATAGAATGTTGGGAGTTCTAGAATTCTAAAATAGAATGTTGGTGTTGCAGAATTACAAAATAATATGTTGGGAGTTCTAGAATTCCAAAATAGAATGTTGAGAGTTCTAGGATTCCAAAATAGAATGTTGTCAGTTCTAGAATTCTAAAATAGAATGTTGGTGTTGCAGAATTCTAAAATAGAATGTTGGGAGTTCTTGAATTCCAAAATAGAATGTTGAGAGTTCTAGGATTCCAAAATAGAATGTTGGGAGTTCTAGAATTCCAAAATAGAATGTTGATGTTGCAGAATTCCAAAATAGAATGTTGGGAGTTCTAGAATTCCAAAATAGAATGTTGAGAGTTCTAGGATTCCAAAATAGAATGTTGAGAGTTCTAGAATTCCAAAATAGAATGTTGAGAGTTCTAGAATTCTAAAATAGAATGTTGGTGTTGCAGAATTACAAAATAGAATGTTGGGAGTTCTAGAATTCCAAAATAGAATGTTGAGAGTTCTAGGATTCCAAAATAGAATGTTGGCAGTTCTAGAATTCTAAAATAGAATGTTGGTGTTGCTTAATTCCAAAATAGAATGTTGGGAGTTCTAGAATTCCAAAATAGAATGTTGAGAGTTCTAGGATTCCAAAATAGAATGTTGGGAGTTCTAGAATGCTAAAATAGAATGTTGGTGTTGCAGAGTTCCAAAATAGAATGTTGGGAGTTCTAGAATTCCAAAATAGAATGTTGAGAGTTCTAGGATTCCAAAATAGAATGTTGCCAGTTCTAGAATTCTAAAATAGAATATTGGTGTTGCAGAATTCCAAAATAGAATTTTGGGAGTTCTAGAATTCCAAAATAGAATGTTGAGAGTTCTAGGATTCCAAAATAGAATGTTGGCAGTTATAGAATTTTAAAATAGAATGTTGGTGTTGCATAATTCCAAAATAGAATGTTGGGAGTTCTAGAATTCCAAAATAGAATGTTGAGAGTTCTAGGATTCCAAAATAGAATGTTGAGAGTTCTAGAATTCCAAAATAGATTGTTGAGAGTTCTAGGATTCCAAAATAGAATGTTGGGAGTTCTAGAATTCTAAAATAGAATGTTGGTGTTGCAGAATTCCAAAATAGAATGTTGGAAATTCTAGAATTCCAAAATAGAATGTTGAGAGTTCTAGGATTCCAAAATAGAATGTTGGGAGTTCTAGAATTCTAAAATAGAATGTTGATGTTGCAGAATTACAAAATAGAATGTTGGGAGTTCTAGAATTCCAAAATAGAATGTTGAGAGTTCTAGGATTCCAAAATAGAATGTTGGGAGTTCTAGAATTCTAAAATAGAATGTTGGTGTTGCAGAATTACAAAATAGAATGTTGAGAGTTCTAGGATTCCAAAATAGAATGATGATAGTTCTAGGATTCCAAAATAGAATGTTGGGAGTTCTAGAATTCTAAAAATAGAATGTTGGTGTTGCAGAATTACAAAATAGAATGTTGGGAGTTCTAGAATTCCAAAATAGAATGTTGAGAGTTCTAGGATTCCAAAATAGAATGTTGGGAGTTCTAGAATTCTAAAATAGAATGTTGGTGTTGCAGAATTACAAAATAGAATGTTGAGAGTTCTAGGATTCCAAAATAGAATGATGATAGTTCTAGGATTCCAAAATAGAATGTTGGGAGTTCTAGAATTCTAAAAATAGAATGTTGGTGTTGCAGAATTACAAAATAGAATGTTGGGAGTTCTAGAATTCCAAAATAGAATGTTGAGAGTTCTAGGATTCCAAAATAGAATGTTGGGAGTTCTAGAATTCTAAAATAGAATGTTGGTGTTGCAGAATTCCAAAATAGAATGTTGGGAGTTCTAGAATTCCAAAATAGAATGTTGGGAGTTCTAGAATTCTAAAATAGAATGTTGGTGTTGCAGAATTCCAAAATAGAATGTTGGGAGTTCTAGAATTCCATAATAGAATGTTGAGAGTTTTAGGATTCCAAAATAGAATGTTGGGAGTTCTAGAATTCTAAAATAGAATGTTGGTGTTGCAGAATTACAAAATAATAGTTGGGAGTTCTAGAATTCCAAAATAGAATGTTGAGAGTTCTAGGATTCCAAAATAGAATGTTGTCAGTTCTAGAATTCTAAAACAGAATGAATGTGTTGCAGAATTCCAAAATAGAATGTTGGGAGTTCTAGAATTCTAAAATAGAATATTGAGAGTTCAAGGATTCCAAAATAGAATGTTGGGAGTTCTAGAATTCTAAAATAGAATGTTGGTGTTGCAGAATTCCAAAATAGAATGTTGGGAGTTCTAGAATTCCAAAATAGAATGTTGAGAGTTCTAGGATTCCAAAATAGAATGTTGGGAGTTCTAGAATTCTAAAATAGAATGTTGGTGTTGCAGAATTACAAAATAATATGTTGGGAGTTCTAGAATTCCAAAATAGAATGTTGAGAGTTCTAGGATTCCAAAATAGAATGTTGTCAGTTCTAGAATTCTAAAATAGAATGTTGGTGTTGCAGAATTCTAAAATAGAATGTTGGGAGTTCTTGAATTCCAAAATAGAATGTTGAGAGTTCTAGGATTCCAAAATAGAATGTTGGGAGTTCTAGAATTCCAAAATAGAATGTTGATGTTGCAGAATTCCAAAATAGAATGTTGGGAGTTCTAGAATTCCAAAATAGAATGTTGAGAGTTCTAGGATTCCAAAATAGAATGTTGAGAGTTCTAGAATTCCAAAATAGAATGTTGAGAGTTCTAGAATTCTAAAATAGAATGTTGGTGTTGCAGAATTACAAAATAGAATGTTGGGAGTTCTAGAATTCCAAAATAGAATGTTGAGAGTTCTAGGATTCCAAAATAGAATGTTGGCAGTTCTAGAATTGTAAAATAGAATGTTGGTGTTGCTTAATTCCAAAATAGAATGTTGGGAGTTCTAGAATTCCAAAATAGAATGTTGAGAGTTCTAGGATTCCAAAATAGAATGTTGGGAGTTCTAGAATGCTAAAATAGAATGTTGGCGTTGCAGAGTTCCAAAATAGAATGTTGGGAGTTCTAGAATTCCAAAATAGAATGTTGAGAGTTCTAGGATTCCAAAATAGAATGTTGCCAGTTCTAGAATTCTAAAATAGAATATTGGTGTTGCAGAATTCCAAAATAGAATTTTGGGAGTTCTAGAATTCCAAAATAGAATGTTGAGAGTTCTAAGATTCCAAAATAGAATGTTGAGAGTTCTAGGATTCCAAAAAAAAATGTTGGGAGTTCTAGAATTCCAAAATAGAATGTTGGTGTTGCAGAATTCCAAAATAGAATGTTGGGAGTTCTAGAATTCCAAAATAGAATGTTGAGAGTTCTAGGATTCCAAAATAGAATGTTGGGAGTTCTAGAATGCTAAAATAGAATGTTGGTGTTGCAGAGTTCCAAAATAGAATGTTGGGAGTTCTAGAATTCCAAAATAGAATGTTGAGAGTTCTAGGATTCCAAAATAGAATGTTGCCAGTTCTAGAATTCTAAAATAGAATATTGGTGTTGCAGAATTCCAAAATAGAATGTTGGGAGTTCTAGAATTCCAAAATAGAACGTTGAGAGTTCTAGGATTCCAAAATAGAATGTTGGGAGTTCTAGAATTCTAAAATAGAATGTTAGTGTTGCAGAATTCTAAAATAGAATGTTGGTAGTTCTTGAATTCCAAAATAGAATGTTGAGAGTTCTAGGATTCCAAAATAGAATGATGATAGTTCTAGGATTCCAAAATAGAATGTTGATGTTGCAGAATTCCAAAATAGAATGTTGGGAGTTCTAGAATTCCAAAATAGAATGTTGAGAGTTCTAGGATTCCAAAATAGAATGTTGAGAGTTCTAGAATTCCAAAATAGAATGTTGAGAGTTCTAGAATTCTAAAATAGAATGTTGGTGTTGCAGAATTCCAAAATAGAATGTTGGGAGTTCTAGAATTCCAAAATAGAATGTTGAGAGTTCTAGGATTCCAAAATAGAATGTTGGCAGTTCTAGAATTCTAAAATAGAATGTTGGTGTTGCTTAATTCCAAAATAGAATGTTGGGAGTTCTAGAATTCCAAAATAGAATGTTGAGAGTTCTAGGATTCCAAAATAGAATGTTGGGAGTTCTAGAATGCTAAAATAGAATGTTGGTGTTGCAGAGTTCCAAAATAGAATGTTGGGAGTTCTAGAATTCCAAAATAGAATGTTGAGAGTTCTAGGATTCCAAAATAGAATGTTGCCAGTTCTAGAATTCTAAAATAGAATATTGGTGTTGCAGAATTCCAAAATAGAATTTTGGGAGTTCTAGAATTCCAAAATAGAATGTTGAGAGTTCTAAGATTCCAAAATAGAATGTTGAGAGTTCTAGGATTCCAAAATAGAATGTTGGGAGTTCTAGAATTCCAAAATAGAATGTTGGGAGTTCTAGAATTCCAAAATAGAATGTTGGTGTTGCAGAATTCCAAAATAGAATGTTGGGAGTTCTAGAATTCCAAAATAGAATGTTGAGAGTTCTAGGATTCCAAAATAGAATGTTGGGAGTTCTAGAATGCTAAAATAGAATGTTGGTGTTGCAGAGTTCCAAAATAGAATGTTGGGAGTTCTAGAATTCAAAAATAGAATGTTGAGAGTTCTCGGATTCCAAAATAGAATGTTGCCAGTTCTAGAATTCTAAAATAGAATATTGGTGTTGCAGAATTCCAAAATAGAATGTTGGGTGTTCTAGAATTCCAAAATAGAATGTTGAGAGTTCTAGGATTCCAAAATAGAATGTTGAGAGTTCTAGGATTCCAAAATAGAATGTTGTCAGTTCTAGAATTCTAAAACAGAATGTTGGTGTTGCAGAATTCCAAAATAGAATGTTGGGAGTTCTAGAATTCTAAAATAGAATATTGAGAGTTCTAGGATTCCAAAATAGAATGTTGGGAGTTCTAGAATTCTAAAATAGAATGTTGGTGTTGCAGAATTCCAAAATAGAATGTTGGGAGTTCTAGAATTCCAAAATAGAATGTTGAGAGTTCTAGGATTCCAAAATAGAATGTTGGGAGTTCTAGAATTCTAAAATAGAATGTTGGTGTTGCAGAATTACAAAATAATATGTTGGGAGTTCTAGAATTCCAAAATAGAATGTTGAGAGTTCTAGGATTCCAAAATAGAATGTTGTCAGTTCTAGAATTCTAAAATAGAATGTTGGTGTTGCAGAATTCTAAAATAGAATGTTGGGAGTTCTTGAATTCCAAAATAGAATGTTGAGAGTTCTAGGATTCCAAAATAGAATGTTGGGAGTTCTAGAATTCCAAAATAGAATGTTGATGTTGCAGAATTCCAAAATAGAATGTTGGGAGTTCTAGAATTCCAAAATAGAATGTTGAGAGTTCTAGGATTCCAAAATAGAATGTTGAGAGTTCTAGAATTCCAAAATAGAATGTTGAGAGTTCTAGAATTCTAAAATAGAATGTTGGTGTTGCAGAATTACAAAATAGAATGTTGGGAGTTCTAGAATTCCAAAATAGAATGTTGAGAGTTCTAGGATTCCAAAATAGAATGTTGGCAGTTCTAGAATTCTAAAATAGAATGTTGGTGTTGCATAATTCCAAAATAGAATGTTGGGAGTTCTAGAATTCCAAAATAGAATGTTGAGAGTTCTAGGATTCCAAAATAGAATGTTGAGAGTTCTAGAATTCCAAAATAGATTGTTGAGAGTTCTAGGATTCCAAAATAGAATGTTGGGAGTTCTAGAATTCTAAAATAGAATGTTGGTGTTGCAGAATTCCAAAATAGAATGTTGGAAATTCTAGAATTCCAAAATAGAATGTTGAGAGTTCTAGGATTCCAAAATAGAATGTTGGAAGTTCTAGAATTCTAAAATAGAATGTTGATGTTGCAGAATTACAAAATAGAATGTTGGGAGTTCTAGAATTCCAAAATAGAATGTTGAGAGTTCTAGGATTCCAAAATAGAATGTTGGGAGTTCTAGAATTCTAAAATAGAATGTTGGTGTTGCAGAATTACAAAATAGAATGTTGAGAGTTCTAGGATTCCAAAATAGAATGATGATAGTTCTAGGATTCCAAAATAGAATGTTGGGAGTTCTAGAATTCTAAAAATAGAATGTTGGTGTTGCAGAATTACAAAATAGAATGTTGGGAGTTCTAGAATTCCAAAATAGAATGTTGAGAGTTCTAGGATTCCAAAATAGAATGTTGGGAGTTCTAGAATTCTAAAATAGAATGTTGGTGTTGCAGAATTACAAAATAGAATGTTGAGAGTTCTAGGATTCCAAAATAGAATGATGATAGTTCTAGGATTCCAAAATAGAATGTTGGGAGTTCTAGAATTCTAAAAATAGAATGTTGGTGTTGCAGAATAACAAAATAGAATGTTGGGAGTTCTAGAATTCCAAAATAGAATGTTGAGAGTTCTAGGATTCCAAAATAGAATGTTGGGAGTTCTAGAATTCTAAAATAGAATGTTGGTGTTGCAGAATTCCAAAATAGAATGTTGGGAGTTCTAGAATTCCAAAATAGAATGTTGGGAGTTCTAGAATTCTAAAATAGAATGTTGGTGTTGCAGAATTCCAAAATAGAATGTTGGGAGTTCTAGAATTCCATAATAGAATGTTGAGAGTTTTAGGATTCCAAAATAGAATGTTGGGAGTTCTAGAATTCTAAAATAGAATGTTGGTGTTGCAGAATTACAAAATAATAGTTGGGAGTTCTAGAATTCCAAAATAGAATGTTGAGAGTTCTAGGATTCCAAAATAGAATGTTGTCAGTTCTAGAATTCTAAAACAGAATGTTGGTGTTGCAGAATTCCAAAATAGAATGTTGGGAGTTCTAGAATTCTAAAATAGAATATTGAGAGTTCTAGGATTCCAAAATAGAATGTTGGGAGTTCTAGAATTCTAAAATAGAATGTTGGTGTTGCAGAATTCCAAAATAGAATGTTGGGAGTTCTAGAATTCCAAAATAGAATGTTGAGAGTTCTAGGATTCCAAAATAGAATGTTGGGAGTTCTAGAATTCTAAAATAGAATGTTGGTGTTGCAGAATTACAAAATAATATGTTGGGAGTTCTAGAATTCCAAAATAGAATGTTGAGAGTTCTAGGATTCCAAAATAGAATGTTGTCAGTTCTAGAATTCTAAAATAGAATGTTGGTGTTGCAGAATTCTAAAATAGAATGTTGGGAGTTCTTGAATTCCAAAATAGAATGTTGAGAGTTCTAGGATTCCAAAATAGAATGTTGGGAGTTCTAGAATTCCAAAATAGAATGTTGATGTTGCAGAATTCCAAAATAGAATGTTGGGAGTTCTAGAATTCCAAAATAGAATGTTGAGAGTTCTAGGATTCCAAAATAGAATGTTGAGAGTTCTAGAATTCCAAAATAGAATGTTGAGAGTTCTAGAATTCTAAAATAGAATGTTGGTGTTGCAGAATTACAAAATAGAATGTTGGGAGTTCTAGAATTCCAAAATAGAATGTTGAGAGTTCTAGGATTCCAAAATAGAATGTTGGCAGTTCTAGAATTCTAAAATAGAATGTTGGTGTTGCTTAATTCCAAAATAGAATGTTGGGAGTTCTAGAATTCCAAAATAGAATGTTGAGAGTTCTAGGATTCCAAAATAGAATGTTGGGAGTTCTAGAATGCTAAAATAGAATGTTGGTGTTGCAGAGTTCCAAAATAGAATGTTGGGAGTTCTAGAATTCCAAAATAGAATGTTGAGAGTTCTAGGATTCCAAAATAGAATGTTGCCAGTTCTAGAATTCTAAAATAGAATATTGGTGTTGCAGAATTCCAAAATAGAATTTTGGGAGTTCTAGAATTCCAAAATAGAATGTTGAGAGTTCTAAGATTCCAAAATAGAATGTTGAGAGTTCTAGGATTCCAAAAAAAAATGTTGGGAGTTCTAGAATTCCAAAATAGAATGTTGGTGTTGCAGAATTCCAAAATAGAATGTTGGGAGTTCTAGAATTCCATAATAGAATGTTGAGAGTTCTAGGATTCCAAAATAGAATGTTGGGAGTTCTAGAATGCTAAAATAGAATGTTGGTGTTGCAGAGTTCCAAAATAGAATGTTGGGAGTTCTAGAATTCCAAAATAGAATGTTGAGAGTTCTAGGATTCCAAAATAGAATGTTGCCAGTTCTAGAATTCTAAAATAGAATATTGGTGTTGCAGAATTCCAAAATAGAATGTTGGGAGTTCTAGAATTCCAAAATAGAATGTTGAGAGTTCTAGGATTCCAAAATAGAATGTTGGGAGTTCTAGAATTCTAAAATAGAATGTTAGTGTTGCAGAATTCTAAAATAGAATGTTGGTAGTTCTTGAATTCCAAAATAGAATGTTGAGAGTTCTAGGATTCCAAAATAGAATGATGATAGTTCTAGGATTCCAAAATAGAATGTTGATGTTGCAGAATTCCAAAATAGAATGTTGGGAGTTCTAGAATTCCAAAATAGAATGTTGAGAGTTCTAGGATTCCAAAATAGAATGTTGAGAGTTCTAGAATTCCAAAATAGAATGTTGAGAGTTCTAGAATTCTAAAATAGAATGTTGGTGTTGCAGAATTACAAAATAGAATGTTGGGAGTTCTAGAATTCCAAAATAGAATGTTGAGAGTTCTAGGATTCCAAAATAGAATGTTGGCAGTTCTAGAATGCTAAAATAGAATGTTGGTGTTGCAGAGTTCCAAAATAGAATGTTGGGAGTTCTAGAATTCCAAAATAGAATGTTGAGAGTTCTAGGATTCCAAAATAGAATGTTGCCAGTTCTAGAATTCTAAAATAGAATATTGGTGTTGCAGAATTCCAAAATAGAATTTTGGGAGTTCTAGAATTCCAAAATAGAATGTTGAGAGTTCTAAGATTCCAAAATAGAATGTTGAGAGTTCTAGGATTCCAAAATAGAATGTTGGGAGTTCTAGAATTCCAAAATAGAATGTTGGGAGTTCTAGAATTCCAAAATAGAATGTTGGTGTTGCAGAATTCCAAAATAGAATGTTGGGAGTTCTAGAATTCCAAAATAGAATGTTGAGAGTTCTAGGATTCCAAAATAGAATGTTGGGAGTTCTAGAATGCTAAAATAGAATGTTGGTGTTGCAGAGTTCCAAAATAGAATGTTGGGAGTTCTAGAATTCAAAAATAGAATGTTGAGAGTTCTCGGATTCCAAAATAGAATGTTGCCAGTTCTAGAATTCTAAAATAGAATATTGGTGTTGCAGAATTCCAAAATAGAATGTTGGGAGTTCTAGAATTCCAAAATAGAATGTTGAGAGTTCTAGGATTCCAAAATAGAATGTTGGGAGTTCTAGAATTCTAAAATAGAATGTTAGTGTTGCAGAATTCTAAAATAGAATGTTGGGAGTTCTTGAATTCCAAAATAGAATGTTGAGAGTTCTAGGATTCCAAAATAGAATGTTGGGAGTTCTAGAATTCCAAAATAGAATGTTGATGTTGCAGAATTCCAAAATAGAATGTTGGGAGTTCTAGAATTCCAAAATAGAATGTTGAGAGTTCTAGGATTCCAAAATAGAATGTTGAGAGTTCTAGAATTCCAAAATAGAATGTTGAGAGTTCTAGAATTCTAAAATAGAATGTTGGTGTTGCAGAATTACAAAATAGAATGTTGGGAGTTCTAGAATTCCAAAATAGAATGTTGAGCGTTCTAGGATTCCAAAATAGAATGTTGGGAGTTCTAGAATTCTAAAATAGAATGTTGGTGTTGCAGAATTCCAAAATAGAATGTTGGGAGTTCTAGAATTCCAAAATAGAATGTTGAGAGGTCTAGGATTCCAAAATAGAATGTTGGGAGTTCTAGAATTCTAAAATAGAATTTTGGTGTTGCAGAATTACAAAATAGAATGTTGGGAGTTCTAGAATTCCAAAATAGAATGTTGAGCGTTCTAGGATTCCAAAATAGAATGTTGGGAGTTCTAGAATTCCAAAATAGAATGTTGGTGTTGTATAATTCCAAAATAGAATGTTGGGAGTTCTAGAATTCCAAAATAGAATGTTGAGAGTTCAAGGATTCCAAAATAGAATGTTGAGAGTTCTAGAATTCCAAAATAGAATGTTGAGAGTTCTAGGATTCCAAAATAGAATGTTGGGAGTTCTAGAATTCTAAAATAGAATGTTGGTGTTGCAGAATTCCAAAATAGAATGTTGGGAGTTCTAGAATTCCAAAATAGAATGTTGAGCATTCTAGGATTCCAAAATAGAATGATGGGAGTTCTAGAATTCTAAAATAGAATGTTAAGAGTTCTAGGTTTCCAAAATAGATTGTTGGCAGTTCTAGAATTCTAAAATAGAATGTTGGTGTTGCAGAATAAAAAAATAGAATGTTGGGAGTTCTAGAATTCCAAAATAGAATGTTGAGCGTTCTAGGATTCCAAAATAGAATGTTGGGAGTTCTAGAATTCTAAAATAGAATGTTGGTGTTGCAGAATTCCAAAATAGAATGTTGGGAGTTCTAGAATACCAAAATAGAATGTTGAGAGTTCTAGGATTCCAAAATAGAATGTTGGGAGTTCTAGAATTCTAAAATAGAATGTTGGTGTTGCAGAATAACAAAATAGAATGTTGGGAGTTCTAGAATTCCAAAATAGAATGTTGAGAGTTCTAGGATTCCAAAATAGAATGATGAGAGTTCTAGGATTCCAAAATAGAATGTTGGAAGTTCTAGAATTCTAAAATAGTATGTTGGTGTTGCAAAATTCCAAAATAGAATGTTGGGAGTTCTAGAATTCCAAAATAGAATGTTGAGAGTTCTAGGATTCCAAAATAGAATGTTGGCAGTTATAGAATTTTAAAATAGAATGTTGGTGTTGCATAATTCCAAAATAGAATGTTGGGAGTACTAGAATTCCAAAATAGAATGTTGAGAGTTCTAGGATTCCAAAATAGAATGTTGAGAGTTCTAGAATTCCAAAATAGAATGTTGAGAGTTCTAGGATTCCAAAATAGAATGTTGGGAGTTCTAGAATTCTAAAATAGAATGTTGGTGTTGCAGAATTCCAAAATAGAATGTTGGAAATTCTAGAATTCCAAAATAGAATGTTGAGAGTTCTAGGATTCCAAAATAGAATGTTGGGAGTTCTAGAATTCTAAAATAGAATGTTGATGTTGCAGAATTACAAAATAGAATGTTGGGAGTTCTAGAATTCCAAAATAGAATGTTGAGAGTTCTAGGATTCCAAAATAGAATGTTGGGAGTTCTAGAATTCTAAAATAGAATGTTGGTGTTGCAGAATTACAAAATAGAATGTTGAGAGTTCTAGGATTCCAAAATAGAATGATGATAGTTCTAGGATTCCAAAATAGAATGTTGGGAGTTCTAGAATTCTAAAAATAGAATGTTGGTGTTGCAGAATTACAAAATAGAATGTTGGGAGTTCTAGAATTCCAAAATAGAATGTTGAGAGTTCTAGGATTCCAAAATAGAATGTTGGGAGTTCTAGAATTCTAAAATAGAATGTTGGTGTTGCAGAATTACAAAATAGAATGTTGAGAGTTCTAGGATTCCAAAATAGAATGATGATAGTTCTAGGATTCCAAAATAGAATGTTGGGAGTTCTAGAATTCTAAAAATAGAATGTTGGTGTTGCAGAATTACAAAATAGAATGTTGAGAGTTCTAGAATTCCAAAATAGAATGTTGAGAGTTCTAGGATTCCAAAATAGAATGTTGGGAGTTCTAGAATTCTAAAATAGAATGTTGGTGTTGCAGAATTCCAAAATAGAATGTTGGGAGTTCTAGAATTCCAAAATAGAATGTTGGGAGTTCTAGAATTCTAAAATAGAATGTTGGTGTTGCAGAATTCCAAAATAGAATGTTGGGAGTTCTAGAATTCCATAATAGAATGTTGAGAGTTTTAGGATTCCAAAATAGAATGTTGGGAGTTCTAGAATTCTAAAATAGAATGTTGGTGTTGCAGAATTACAAAATAATAGTTGGGAGTTCTAGAATTCCAAAATAGAATGTTGAGAGTTCTAGGATTCCAAAATAGAATGTTGTCAGTTCTAGAATTCTAAAACAGAATGTTGGTGTTGCAGAATTCCAAAATAGAATGTTGGGAGTTCTAGAATTCTAAAATAGAATATTGAGAGTTCTAGGATTCCAAAATAGAATGTTGGGAGTTCTAGAATTCTAAAATAGAATGTTGGTGTTGCAGAATTCCAAAATAGAATGTTGGGAGTTCTAGAATTCCAAAATAGAATGTTGAGAGTTCTAGGATTCCAAAATAGAATGTTGGGAGTTCTAGAATTCTAAAATAGAATGTTGGTGTTGCAGAATTACAAAATAATATGTTGGGAGTTCTAGAATTCCAAAATAGAATGTTGAGAGTTCTAGGATTCCAAAATAGAATGTTGTCAGTTCTAGAATTCTAAAATAGAATGTTGGTGTTGCAGAATTCTAAAATAGAATGTTGGGAGTTCTTGAATTCCAAAATAGAATGTTGAGAGTTCTAGGATTCCAAAATAGAATGTTGGGAGTTCTAGAATTCCAAAATAGAATGTTGATGTTGCAGAATTCCAAAATAGAATGTTGGGAGTTCTAGAATTCCAAAATAGAATGTTGAGAGTTCTAGGATTCCAAAATAGAATGTTGAGAGTTCTAGAATTCCAAAATAGAATGTTGAGAGTTCTAGAATTCTAAAATAGAATGTTGGTGTTGCAGAATTACAAAATAGAATGTTGGGAGTTCTAGAATTCCAAAATAGAATGTTGAGAGTTCAGGGATTCCAAAATAGCATGTTGGCAGTTCTAGAATTCTAAAATAGAATGTTGGTGTTGCTTAATTCCAAAATAGAATGTTGGGAGTTCTAGAATTCCAAAATAGAATGTTGAGAGTTCTAGGATTCCAAAATAGAATGTTGGGAGTTCTAGAATGCTAAAATAGAATGTTGGTGTTGCAGAGTTCCAAAATAGAATGTTGGGAGTTCTAGAATTCCAAAATAGAATGTTGAGAGTTCTAGGATTCCAAAATAGAATGTTGCCAGTTCTAGAATTCTAAAATAGAATATTGGTGTTGCAGAATTCCAAAATAGAATTTTGGGAGTTCTAGAATTCCAAAATAGAATGTTGAGAGTTCTAGGATTCCAAAATAGAATGTTGGCAGTTATAGAATTTTAAAATAGAATGTTGGTGTTGCATAATTCCAAAATAGAATGTTGGGAGTTCTAGAATTCCAAAATAGAATGTTGAGAGTTCTAGGATTCCAAAATAGAATGTTGAGAGTTCTAGAATTCCAAAATAGATTGTTGAGAGTTCTAGGATTCCAAAATAGAATGTTGGGAGTTCTAGAATTCTAAAATAGAATGTTGGTGTTGCAGAATTCCAAAATAGAATGTTGGAAATTCTAGAATTCCAAAATAGAATGTTGAGAGTTCTAGGATTCCAAAATAGAATGTTGGGAGTTCTAGAATTCTAAAATAGAATGTTGATGTTGCAGAATTACAAAATAGAATGTTGGGAGTTCTAGAATTCCAAAATAGAATGTTGAGAGTTCTAGGATTCCAAAATAGAATGTTGGGAGTTCTAGAATTCTAAAATAGAATGTTGGTGTTGCAGAATTACAAAATAGAATGTTGAGAGTTCTAGGATTCCAAAATAGAATGATGATAGTTCTAGGATTCCAAAATAGAATGTTGGGAGTTCTAGAATTCTAAAAATAGAATGTTGGTGTTGCAGAATTACAAAATAGAATGTTGGGAGTTCTAGAATTCCAAAATAGAATGTTGAGAGTTCTAGGATTCCAAAATAGAATGTTGGGAGTTCTAGAATTCTAAAATAGAATGTTGGTGTTGCAGAATTACAAAATAGAATGTTGAGAGTTCTAGGATTCCAAAATAGAATGATGATAGTTCTAGGATTCCAAAATAGAATGTTGGGAGTTCTAGAATTCTAAAAATAGAATGTTGGTGTTGCAGAATTACAAAATAGAATGTTGGGAGTTCTAGAATTCCAAAATAGAATGTTGAGAGTTCTAGGATTCCAAAATAGAATGTTGGGAGTTCTAGAATTCTAAAATAGAATGTTGGTGTTGCAGAATTCCAAAATAGAATGTTGGGAGTTCTAGAATTCCAAAATAGAATGTTGGGAGTTCTAGAATTCTAAAATAGAATGTTGGTGTTGCAGAATTCCAAAATAGAATGTTGGGAGTTCTAGAATTCCATAATAGAATGTTGAGAGTTTTAGGATTCCAAAATAGAATGTTGGGAGTTCTAGAATTCTAAAATAGAATGTTGGTGTTGCAGAATTACAAAATAATAGTTGGGAGTTCTAGAATTCCAAAATAGAATGTTGAGAGTTCTAGGATTCCAAAATAGAATGTTGTCAGTTCTAGAATTCTAAAACAGAATGTTGGTGTTGCAGAATTCCAAAATAGAATGTTGGGAGTTCTAGAATTCTAAAATAGAATATTGAGAGTTCTAGGATTCCAAAATAGAATGTTGGGAGTTCTAGAATTCTAAAATAGAATGTTGGTGTTGCAGAATTCCAAAATAGAATGTTGGGAGTTCTAGAATTCCAAAATAGAATGTTGAGAGTTCTAGGATTCCAAAATAGAATGTTGGGAGTTCTAGAATTCTAAAATAGAATGTTGGTGTTGCAGAATTACAAAATAATATGTTGGGAGTTCTAGAATTCCAAAATAGAATGTTGAGAGTTCTAGGATTCCAAAATAGAATGTTGTCAGTTCTAGAATTCTAAAATAGAATGTTGGTGTTGCAGAATTCTAAAATAGAATGTTGGGAGTTCTTGAATTCCAAAATAGAATGTTGAGAGTTCTAGGATTCCAAAATAGAATGTTGGGAGTTCTAGAATTCCAAAATAGAATGTTGGGAGTTCTAGAATTCTAAAATAGAATGTTGGTGTTGCAGAATTCCAAAATAGAATGTTGGGAGTTCTAGAATTCCATAATAGAATGTTGAGAGTTTTAGGATTCCAAAATAGAATGTTGGGAGTTCTAGAATTCTAAAATAGAATGTTGGTGTTGCAGAATTACAAAATAATAGTTGGGAGTTCTAGAATTCCAAAATAGAATGTTGAGAGTTCTAGGATTCCAAAATAGAATGTTGTCAGTTCTAGAATTCTAAAACAGAATGTTGGTGTTGCAGAATTCCAAAATAGAATGTTGGGAGTTCTAGAATTCTAAAATAGAATATTGAGAGTTCTAGGATTCCAAAATAGAATGTTGGGAGTTCTAGAATTCTAAAATAGAATGTTGGTGTTGCAGAATTCCAAAATAGAATGTTGGGAGTTCTAGAATTCCAAAATAGAATGTTGAGAGTTCTAGGATTCCAAAATAGAATGTTGGGAGTTCTAGAATTCTAAAATAGAATGTTGGTGTTGCAGAATTACAAAATAATATGTTGGGAGTTCTAGAATTCCAAAATAGAATGTTGAGAGTTCTAGGATTCCAAAATAGAATGTTGTCAGTTCTAGAATTCTAAAATAGAATGTTGGTGTTGCAGAATTCTAAAATAGAATGTTGGGAGTTCTTGAATTCCAAAATAGAATGTTGAGAGTTCTAGGATTCCAAAATAGAATGTTGGGAGTTCTAGAATTCCAAAATAGAATGTTGATGTTGCAGAATTCCAAAATAGAATGTTGGGAGTTCTAGAATTCCAAAATAGAATGTTGAGAGTTCTAGGATTCCAAAATAGAATGTTGAGAGTTCTAGAATTCCAAAATAGAATGTTGAGAGTTCTAGAATTCTAAAATAGAATGTTGGTGTTGCAGAATTACAAAATAGAATGTTGGGAGTTCTAGAATTCCAAAATAGAATGTTGAGAGTTCTAGGATTCCAAAATAGAATGTTGGCAGTTCTAGAATTCTAAAATAGAATGTTGGTGTTGCTTAATTCCAAAATAGAATGTTGGGAGTTCTAGAATTCCAAAATAGAATGTTGAGAGTTCTAGGATTCCAAAATAGAATGTTGGGAGTTCTAGAATGCTAAAATAGAATGTTGGTGTTGCAGAGTTCCAAAATAGAATGTTGGGAGTTCTAGAATTCCAAAATAGAATGTTGAGAGTTCTAGGATTCCAAAATAGAATGTTGCCAGTTCTAGAATTCTAAAATAGAATATTGGTGTTGCAGAATTCCAAAATAGAATTTTGGGAGTTCTAGAATTCCAAAATAGAATGTTGAGAGTTCTAAGATTCCAAAATAGAATGTTGAGAGTTCTAGGATTCCAAAATAGAATGTTGGGAGTTCTAGAATTCCAAAATAGAATGTTGGTGTTGCAGAATTCCAAAATAGAATGTTGGGAGTTCTAGAATTCCAAAATAGAATGTTGAGAGTTCTAGGATTCCAAAATAGAATGTTGGGAGTTCTAGAATGCTAAAATAGAATGTTGGTGTTGCAGAGTTCCAAAATAGAATGTTGGGAGTTCTAGAATTCCAAAATAGAATGTTGAGAGTTCTAGGATTCCAAAATAGAATGTTGCCAGTTCTAGAATTCTAAAATAGAATATTGGTGTTGCAGAATTCCAAAATAGAATGTTGGGAGTTCTAGAATTCCAAAATAGAATGTTGAGAGTTCTAGGATTCCAAAATAGAATGTTGGGAGTTCTAGAATTCTAAAATAGAATGTTAGTGTTGCAGAATTCTAAAATAGAATGTTGGGAGTTCTTGAATTCCAAAATAGAATGTTGAGAGTTCTAGGATTCCAAAATAGAATGATGATAGTTATAGGATTCCAAAATAGAATGTTGATGTTGCAGAATTCCAAAATAGAATGTTGGGAGTTCTAGAATTCCAAAATAGAATGTTGAGAGTTCTAGGATTCCAAAATAGAATGTTGAGAGTTCTAGAATTCCAAAATAGAATGTTGAGAGTTCTAGAATTCTAAAATAGAATGTTGGTGTTGCAGAATTACAAAATAGAATGTTGGGAGTTCTAGAATTCCAAAATAGAATGTTGAGAGTTCTAGGATTCCAAAATAGAATGTTGGCAGTTCTAGAATTCTAAAATAGAATGTTGGTGTTGCTTAATTCCAAAATAGAATGTTGGGAGTTCTAGAATTCCAAAATAGAATGTTGAGAGTTCTAGGATTCCAAAATAGAATGTTGGGAGTTCTAGAATGCTAAAATAGAATGTTGGTGTTGCAGAGTTCCAAAATAGAATGTTGGGAGTTCTAGAATTCCAAAATAGAATGTTGAGAGTTCTAGGATTCCAAAATAGAATGTTGCCAGTTCTAGAATTCTAAAATAGAATATTGGTGTTGCAGAATTCCAAAATAGAATTTTGGGAGTTCTAGAATTCCAAAATAGAATGTTGAGAGTTCTAAGATTCCAAAATAGAATGTTGAGAGTTCTAGGATTCCAAAATAGAATGTTGGGAGTTCTAGAATTCCAAAATAGAATGTTGGTGTTGCAGAATTCCAAAATAGAATGTTGGGAGTTCTAGAATTCCAAAATAGAATGTTGAGAGTTCTAGGATTCCAAAATAGAATGTTGGGAGTTCTAGAATGCTAAAATAGAATGTTGGTGTTGCAGAGTTCCAAAATAGAATGTTGGGAGTTCTAGAATTCCAAAATAGAATGTTGAGAGTTCTAGGATTCCAAAATAGAATGTTGCCAGTTCTAGAATTCTAAAATAGAATATTGGTGTTGCAGAATTCCAAAATAGAATTTTGGGAGTTCTAGAATTCCAAAATAGAATGTTGAGAGTTCTAAGATTCCAAAATAGAATGTTGAGAGTTCTAGGATTCCAAAATAGAATGTTGGGAGTTCTAGAATTCCAAAATAGAATGTTGGGAGTTCTAGAATTCCAAAATAGAATGTTGGTGTTGCAGAATTCCAAAATAGAATGTTGGGAGTTCTAGAATTCCAAAATAGAATGTTGAGAGTTCTAGGATTCCAAAATAGAATGTTGGGAGTTCTAGAATGCTAAAATAGAATGTTGGTGTTGCAGAGTTCCAAAATAGAATGTTGGGAGTTCTAGAATTCAAAAATAGAATGTTGAGAGTTCTCGGATTCCAAAATAGAATGTTGCCAGTTCTAGAATTCTAAAATAGAATATTGGTGTTGCAGAATTCCAAAATAGAATGTTGGGAGTTCTAGAATTCCAAAATAGAATGTTGAGAGTTCTAGGATTCCAAAATAGAATGTTGGGAGTTCTAGAATTCTAAAATAGAATGTTAGTGTTGCAGAATTCTAAAATAGAATGTTGGGAGTTCTTGAATTCCAAAATAGAATGTTGAGAGTTCTAGGATTCCAAAATAGAATGTTGGGAGTTCTAGAATTCCAAAATAGAATGTTGATGTTGCAGAATTCCAAAATAGAATGTTGGGAGTTCTAGAATTCCAAAATAGAATGTTGAGAGTTCTAGGATTCCAAAATAGAATGTTGAGAGTTCTAGAATTCCAAAATAGAATGTTGAGAGTTCTAGAATTCCAAAATAGAATGTTGAGAGTTCTAGAATTCTAAAATAGAATGTTGGTGTTGCAGAATTACAAAATAGAATGTTGGGAGTTCTAGAATTCCAAAATAGAATGTTGAGCGTTCTAGGATTCCAAAATAGAATGTTGGGAGTTCTAGAATTCTAAAATAGAATGTTGGTGTTGCAGAATTCCAAAATAGAATGTTGGGAGTTCTAGAATTCCAAAATAGAATGTTGAGAGGTCTAGGATTCCAAAATAGAATGTTGGGAGTTCTAGAATTCTAAAATAGAATTTTGGTGTTGCAGAATTACAAAATAGAATGTTGGGAGTTCTAGAATTCCAAAATAGAATGTTGAGCGTTCTAGGATTCCAAAATAGAATGTTGGGAGTTCTAGAATTCCAAAATAGAATGTTGGTGTTGTATAATTCCAAAATAGAATGTTGGGAGTTCTAGAATTCCAAAATAGAATGTTGAGAGTTCAAGGATTCCAAAATAGAATGTTGAGAGTTCTAGAATTCCAAAATAGAATGTTGAGAGTTCTAGGATTCCAAAATAGAATGTTGGGAGTTCTAGAATTCTAAAATAGAATGTTGGTGTTGCAGAATTCCAAAATAGAATGTTGGGAGTTCTAGAATTCCAAAATAGAATGTTGAGCATTCTAGGATTCCAAAATAGAATGATGGGAGTTCTAGAATTCTAAAATAGAATGTTAAGAGTTCTAGGTTTCCAAAATAGATTGTTGGCAGTTCTAGAATTCTAAAATAGAATGTTGGTGTTGCAGAATAAAAAAATAGAATGTTGGGAGTTCTAGAATTCCAAAATAGAATGTTGAGCGTTCTAGGATTCCAAAATAGAATGTTGGGAGTTCTAGAATTCTAAAATAGAATGTTGGTGTTGCAGAATTCCAAAATAGAATGTTGGGAGTTCTAGAATACCAAAATAGAATGTTGAGAGTTCTAGGATTCCAAAATAGAATGTTGGGAGTTCTAGAATTCTAAAATAGAATGTTGGTGTTGCAGAATAACAAAATAGAATGTTGGGAGTTCTAGAATTCCAAAATAGAATGTTGAGAGTTCTAGGATTCCAAAATAGAATGATGAGAGTTCTAGGATTCCAAAATAGAATGTTGGAAGTTCTAGAATTCTAAAATAGTATGTTGGTGTTGCAAAATTCCAAAATAGAATGTTGGGAGTTCTAGAATTCCAAAATAGAATGTTGAGAGTTCTAGGATTCCAAAATAGAATGTTGGCAGTTATAGAATTTTAAAATAGAATGTTGGTGTTGCATAATTCCAAAATAGAATGTTGGGAGTACTAGAATTCCAAAATAGAATGTTGAGAGTTCTAGGATTCCAAAATAGAATGTTGAGAGTTCTAGAATTCCAAAATAGAATGTTGAGAGTTCTAGGATTCCAAAATAGAATGTTGGGAGTTCTAGAATTCTAAAATAGAATGTTGGTGTTGCAGAATTCCAAAATAGAATGTTGGAAATTCTAGAATTCCAAAATAGAATGTTGAGAGTTCTAGGATTCCAAAATAGAATGTTGGGAGTTCTAGAATTCTAAAATAGAATGTTGATGTTGCAGAATTACAAAATAGAATGTTGGGAGTTCTAGAATTCCAAAATAGAATGTTGAGAGTTCTAGGATTCCAAAATAGAATGTTGGGAGTTCTAGAATTCTAAAATAGAATGTTGGTGTTGCAGAATTACAAAATAGAATGTTGAGAGTTCTAGGATTCCAAAATAGAATGATGATAGTTCTAGGATTCCAAAATAGAATGTTGGGAGTTCTAGAATTCTAAAAATAGAATGTTGGTGTTGCAGAATTACAAAATAGAATGTTGGGAGTTCTAGAATTCCAAAATAGAATGTTGAGAGTTCTAGGATTCCAAAATAGAATGTTGGGAGTTCTAGAATTCTAAAATAGAATGTTGGTGTTGCAGAATTACAAAATAGAATGTTGAGAGTTCTAGGATTCCAAAATAGAATGATGATAGTTCTAGGATTCCAAAATAGAATGTTGGGAGTTCTAGAATTCTAAAAATAGAATGTTGGTGTTGCAGAATTACAAAATAGAATGTTGAGAGTTCTAGAATTCCAAAATAGAATGTTGAGAGTTCTAGGATTCCAAAATAGAATGTTGGGAGTTCTAGAATTCTAAAATAGAATGTTGGTGTTGCAGAATTCCAAAATAGAATGTTGGGAGTTCTAGAATTCCAAAATAGAATGTTGGGAGTTCTAGAATTCTAAAATAGAATGTTGGTGTTGCAGAATTCCAAAATAGAATGTTGGGAGTTCTAGAATTCCATAATAGAATGTTGAGAGTTTTAGGATTCCAAAATAGAATGTTGGGAGTTCTAGAATTCTAAAATAGAATGTTGGTGTTGCAGAATTACAAAATAATAGTTGGGAGTTCTAGAATTCCAAAATAGAATGTTGAGAGTTCTAGGATTCCAAAATAGAATGTTGTCAGTTCTAGAATTCTAAAACAGAATGTTGGTGTTGCAGAATTCCAAAATAGAATGTTGGGAGTTCTAGAATTCTAAAATAGAATATTGAGAGTTCTAGGATTCCAAAATAGAATGTTGGGAGTTCTAGAATTCTAAAATAGAATGTTGGTGTTGCAGAATTCCAAAATAGAATGTTGGGAGTTCTAGAATTCCAAAATAGAATGTTGAGAGTTCTAGGATTCCAAAATAGAATGTTGGGAGTTCTAGAATTCTAAAATAGAATGTTGGTGTTGCAGAATTACAAAATAATATGTTGGGAGTTCTAGAATTCCAAAATAGAATGTTGAGAGTTCTAGGATTCCAAAATAGAATGTTGTCAGTTCTAGAATTCTAAAATAGAATGTTGGTGTTGCAGAATTCTAAAATAGAATGTTGGGAGTTCTTGAATTCCAAAATAGAATGTTGAGAGTTCTAGGATTCCAAAATAGAATGTTGGGAGTTCTAGAATTCCAAAATAGAATGTTGATGTTGCAGAATTCCAAAATAGAATGTTGGGAGTTCTAGAATTCCAAAATAGAATGTTGAGAGTTCTAGGATTCCAAAATAGAATGTTGAGAGTTCTAGAATTCCAAAATAGAATGTTGAGAGTTCTAGAATTCTAAAATAGAATGTTGGTGTTGCAGAATTACAAAATAGAATGTTGGGAGTTCTAGAATTCCAAAATAGAATGTTGAGAGTTCTAGGATTCCAAAATAGAATGTTGGCAGTTCTAGAATTCTAAAATAGAATGTTGGTGTTGCTTAATTCCAAAATAGAATGTTGGGAGTTCTAGAATTCCAAAATAGAATGTTGAGAGTTCTAGGATTCCAAAATAGAATGTTGGGAGTTCTAGAATGCTAAAATAGAATGTTGGTGTTGCAGAGTTCCAAAATAGAATGTTGGGAGTTCTAGAATTCCAAAATAGAATGTTGAGAGTTCTAGGATTCCAAAATAGAATGTTGCCAGTTCTAGAATTCTAAAATAGAATATTGGTGTTGCAGAATTCCAAAATAGAATTTTGGGAGTTCTAGAATTCCAAAATAGAATGTTGAGAGTTCTAGGATTCCAAAATAGAATGTTGGCAGTTATAGAATTTTAAAATAGAATGTTGGTGTTGCATAATTCCAAAATAGAATGTTGGGAGTTCTAGAATTCCAAAATAGAATGTTGAGAGTTCTAGGATTCCAAAATAGAATGTTGAGAGTTCTAGAATTCCAAAATAGATTGTTGAGAGTTCTAGGATTCCAAAATAGAATGTTGGGAGTTCTAGAATTCTAAAATAGAATGTTGGTGTTGCAGAATTCCAAAATAGAATGTTGGAAATTCTAGAATTCCAAAATAGAATGTTGAGAGTTCTAGGATTCCAAAATAGAATGTTGGGAGTTCTAGAATTCTAAAATAGAATGTTGATGTTGCAGAATTACAAAATAGAATGTTGGGAGTTCTAGAATTCCAAAATAGAATGTTGAGAGTTCTAGGATTCCAAAATAGAATGTTGGGAGTTCTAGAATTCTAAAATAGAATGTTGGTGTTGCAGAATTACAAAATAGAATGTTGAGAGTTCTAGGATTCCAAAATAGAATGATGATAGTTCTAGGATTCCAAAATAGAATGTTGGGAGTTCTAGAATTCTAAAAATAGAATGTTGGTGTTGCAGAATTACAAAATAGAATGTTGGGAGTTCTAGAATTCCAAAATAGAATGTTGAGAGTTCTAGGATTCCAAAATAGAATGTTGGGAGTTCTAGAATTCTAAAATAGAATGTTGGTGTTGCAGAATTACAAAATAGAATGTTGAGAGTTCTAGGATTCCAAAATAGAATGATGATAGTTCTAGGATTCCAAAATAGAATGTTGGGAGTTCTAGAATTCTAAAAATAGAATGTTGGTGTTGCAGAATTACAAAATAGAATGTTGGGAGTTCTAGAATTCCAAAATAGAATGTTGAGAGTTCTAGGATTCCAAAATAGAATGTTGGGAGTTCTAGAATTCTAAAATAGAATGTTGGTGTTGCAGAATTCCAAAATAGAATGTTGGGAGTTCTAGAATTCCAAAATAGAATGTTGGGAGTTCTAGAATTCTAAAATAGAATGTTGGTGTTGCAGAATTCCAAAATAGAATGTTGGGAGTTCTAGAATTCCATAATAGAATGTTGAGAGTTTTAGGATTCCAAAATAGAATGTTGGGAGTTCTAGAATTCTAAAATAGAATGTTGGTGTTGCAGAATTACAAAATAATAGTTGGGAGTTCTAGAATTCCAAAATAGAATGTTGAGAGTTCTAGGATTCCAAAATAGAATGTTGTCAGTTCTAGAATTCTAAAACAGAATGTTGGTGTTGCAGAATTCCAAAATAGAATGTTGGGAGTTCTAGAATTCTAAAATAGAATATTGAGAGTTCTAGGATTCCAAAATAGAATGTTGGGAGTTCTAGAATTCTAAAATAGAATGTTGGTGTTGCAGAATTCCAAAATAGAATGTTGGGAGTTCTAGAATTCCAAAATAGAATGTTGAGAGTTCTAGGATTCCAAAATAGAATGTTGGGAGTTCTAGAATTCTAAAATAGAATGTTGGTGTTGCAGAATTACAAAATAATATGTTGGGAGTTCTAGAATTCCAAAATAGAATGTTGAGAGTTCTAGGATTCCAAAATAGAATGTTGTCAGTTCTAGAATTCTAAAATAGAATGTTGGTGTTGCAGAATTCTAAAATAGAATGTTGGGAGTTCTTGAATTCCAAAATAGAATGTTGAGAGTTCTAGGATTCCAAAATAGAATGTTGGGAGTTCTAGAATTCCAAAATAGAATGTTGATGTTGCAGAATTCCAAAATAGAATGTTGGGAGTTCTAGAATTCCAAAATAGAATGTTGAGAGTTCTAGGATTCCAAAATAGAATGTTGAGAGTTCTAGAATTCCAAAATAGAATGTTGAGAGTTCTAGAATTCTAAAATAGAATGTTGGTGTTGCAGAATTACAAAATAGAATGTTGGGAGTTCTAGAATTCCAAAATAGAATGTTGAGAGTTCTAGGATTCCAAAATAGAATGTTGGCAGTTCTAGAATTCTAAAATAGAATGTTGGTGTTGCTTAATTCCAAAATAGAATGTTGGGAGTTCTAGAATTCCAAAATAGAATGTTGAGAGTTCTAGGATTCCAAAATAGAATGTTGGGAGTTCTAGAATGCTAAAATAGAATGTTGGTGTTGCAGAGTTCCAAAATAGAATGTTGGGAGTTCTAGAATTCCAAAATAGAATGTTGAGAGTTCTAGGATTCCAAAATAGAATGTTGCCAGTTCTAGAATTCTAAAATAGAATATTGGTGTTGCAGAATTCCAAAATAGAATTTTGGGAGTTCTAGAATTCCAAAATAGAATGTTGAGAGTTCTAAGATTCCAAAATAGAATGTTGAGAGTTCTAGGATTCCAAAATAGAATGTTGGGAGTTCTAGAATTCCAAAATAGAATGTTGGTGTTGCAGAATTCCAAAATAGAATGTTGGGAGTTCTAGAATTCTAAAATAGAATATTGAGAGTTCTAGGATTCCAAAATAGAATGTTGGGAGTTCTAGAATTCTAAAATAGAATGTTGGTGTTGCAGAATTCCAAAATAGAATGTTGGGAGTTCTAGAATTCCAAAATAGAATGTTGAGAGTTCTAGGATTCCAAAATAGAATGTTGGGAGTTCTAGAATTCTAAAATAGAATGTTGGTGTTGCAGAATTACAAAATAATATGTTGGGAGTTCTAGAATTCCAAAATAGAATGTTGAGAGTTCTAGGATTCCAAAATAGAATGTTGTCAGTTCTAGAATTCTAAAATAGAATGTTGGTGTTGCAGAATTCTAAAATAGAATGTTGGGAGTTCTTGAATTCCAAAATAGAATGTTGAGAGTTCTAGGATTCCAAAATAGAATGTTGGGAGTTCTAGAATTCCAAAATAGAATGTTGATGTTGCAGAATTCCAAAATAGAATGTTGGGAGTTCTAGAATTCCAAAATAGAATGTTGAGAGTTCTAGGATTCCAAAATAGAATGTTGAGAGTTCTAGAATTCCAAAATAGAATGTTGAGAGTTCTAGAATTCTAAAATAGAATGTTGGTGTTGCAGAATTACAAAATAGAATGTTGGGAGTTCTAGAATTCCAAAATAGAATGTTGAGAGTTCTAGGATTCCAAAATAGAATGTTGGCAGTTCTAGAATTCTAAAATAGAATGTTGGTGTTGCTTAATTCCAAAATAGAATGTTGGGAGTTCTAGAATTCCAAAATAGAATGTTGAGAGTTCTAGGATTCCAAAATAGAATGTTGGGAGTTCTAGAATGCTAAAATAGAATGTTGGTGTTGCAGAGTTCCAAAATAGAATGTTGGGAGTTCTAGAATTCCAAAATAGAATGTTGAGAGTTCTAGGATTCCAAAATAGAATGTTGCCAGTTCTAGAATTCTAAAATAGAATATTGGTGTTGCAGAATTCCAAAATAGAATTTTGGGAGTTCTAGAATTCCAAAATAGAATGTTGAGAGTTCTAAGATTCCAAAATAGAATGTTGAGAGTTCTAGGATTCCAAAATAGAATGTTGGGAGTTCTAGAATTCCAAAATAGAATGTTGGTGTTGCAGAATTCCAAAATAGAATGTTGGGAGTTCTAGAATTCCAAAATAGAATGTTGAGAGTTCTAGGATTCCAAAATAGAATGTTGGGAGTTCTAGAATGCTAAAATAGAATGTTGGTGTTGCAGAGTTCCAAAATAGAATGTTGGGAGTTCTAGAATTCCAAAATAGAATGTTGAGAGTTCTAGGATTCCAAAATAGAATGTTGCCAGTTCTAGAATTCTAAAATAGAATATTGGTGTTGCAGAATTCCAAAATAGAATGTTGGGAGTTCTAGAATTCCAAAATAGAATGTTGAGAGTTCTAGGATTCCAAAATAGAATGTTGGGAGTTCTAGAATTCTAAAATAGAATGTTAGTGTTGCAGAATTCTAAAATAGAATGTTGGGAGTTCTTGAATTCCAAAATAGAATGTTGAGAGTTCTAGGATTCCAAAATAGAATGATGATAGTTATAGGATTCCAAAATAGAATGTTGATGTTGCAGAATTCCAAAATAGAATGTTGGGAGTTCTAGAATTCCAAAATAGAATGTTGAGAGTTCTAGGATTCCAAAATAGAATGTTGAGAGTTCTAGAATTCCAAAATAGAATGTTGAGAGTTCTAGAATTCTAAAATAGAATGTTGGTGTTGCAGAATTACAAAATAGAATGTTGGGAGTTCTAGAATTCCAAAATAGAATGTTGAGAGTTCTAGGATTCCAAAATAGAATGTTGGCAGTTCTAGAATTCTAAAATAGAATGTTGGTGTTGCTTAATTCCAAAATAGAATGTTGGGAGTTCTAGAATTCCAAAATAGAATGTTGAGAGTTCTAGGATTCCAAAATAGAATGTTGGGAGTTCTAGAATGCTAAAATAGAATGTTGGTGTTGCAGAGTTCCAAAATAGAATGTTGGGAGTTCTAGAATTCCAAAATAGAATGTTGAGAGTTCTAGGATTCCAAAATAGAATGTTGCCAGTTCTAGAATTCTAAAATAGAATATTGGTGTTGCAGAATTCCAAAATAGAATTTTGGGAGTTCTAGAATTCCAAAATAGAATGTTGAGAGTTCTAAGATTCCAAAATAGAATGTTGAGAGTTCTAGGATTCCAAAATAGAATGTTGGGAGTTCTAGAATTCCAAAATAGAATGTTGGTGTTGCAGAATTCCAAAATAGAATGTTGGGAGTTCTAGAATTCCAAAATAGAATGTTGAGAGTTCTAGGATTCCAAAATAGAATGTTGGGAGTTCTAGAATGCTAAAATAGAATGTTGGTGTTGCAGAGTTCCAAAATAGAATGTTGGGAGTTCTAGAATTCAAAAATAGAATGTTGAGAGTTCTAGGATTCCAAAATAGAATGTTGCCAGTTCTAGAATTCTAAAATAGAATATTGGTGTTGCAGAATTCCAAAATAGAATGTTGGGAGTTCTAGAATTCCAAAATAGAATGTTGAGAGTTCTAGGATTCCAAAATAGAATGTTGGGAGTTCTAGAATTCTAAAATAGAATGTTAGTGTTGCAGAATTCTAAAATAGAATGTTGGGAGTTCTTGAATTCCAAAATAGAATGTTGAGAGTTCTAGGATTCCAAAATAGAATGTTGGGAGTTCTAGAATTCCAAAATAGAATGTTGATGTTGCAGAATTCCAAAATAGAATGTTGGGAGTTCTAGAATTCCAAAATAGAATGTTGAGAGTTCTAGGATTCCAAAATAGAATGTTGAGAGTTCTAGAATTCCAAAATAGAATGTTGAGAGTTCTAGAATTCTAAAATAGAATGTTGGTGTTGCAGAATTACAAAATAGAATGTTGGGAGTTCTAGAATTCCAAAATAGAATGTTGAGCATTCTAGGATTCCAAAATAGAATGTTGGGAGTTCTAGAATTCTAAAATAGAATGTTGGTGTTGCAGAATTCCAAAATAGAATGTTGGGAGTTCTAGGATTCCAAAATAGAATGTTGGCAGTTCTAGAATTCTAAAATAGAATGTTGGTGTTGCTTAATTCCAAAATAGAATGTTGGGAGTTCTAGAATTCCAAAATAGAATGTTGAGAGTTCTAGGATTCCAAAATAGAATGTTGGGAGTTCTAGAATGCTAAAATAGAATGTTGGTGTTGCAGAGTTCCAAAATAGAATGTTGGGAGTTCTAGAATTCCAAAATAGAATGTTGAGAGTTCTAGGATTCCAAAATAGAATGTTGCCAGTTCTAGAATTCTAAAATAGAATATTGGTGTTGCAGAATTCCAAAATAGAATTTTGGGAGTTCTAGAATTCCAAAATAGAATGTTGAGAGTTCTAAGATTCCAAAATAGAATGTTGAGAGTTCTAGGATTCCAAAATAGAATGTTGGGAGTTCTAGAATTCCAAAATAGAATGTTGGTGTTGCAGAATTCCAAAATAGAATGTTGGGAGTTCTAGAATTCCAAAATAGAATGTTGAGAGTTCTAGGATTCCAAAATAGAATGTTGGCAGTTCTAGAATTCTAAAATAGAATGTTGGTGTTGCTTAATTCCAAAATAGAATGTTGGGAGTTCTAGAATTCCAAAATAGAATGTTGAGAGTTCTAGGATTCCAAAATAGAATGTTGGGAGTTCTAGAATGCTAAAATAGAATGTTGGTGTTGCAGAGTTCCAAAATAGAATGTTGGGAGTTCTAGAATTCCAAAATAGAATGTTGAGAGTTCTAGGATTCCAAAATAGAATGTTGCCAGTTCTAGAATTCTAAAATAGAATATTGGTGTTGCAGAATTCCAAAATAGAATGTTGGGAGTTCTTGAATTCCAAAATAGAATGTTGAGAGTTCTAGGATTCCAAAATAGAATGTTGAGAGTTCTAGAATTCCAAAATAGAATGTTGATGTTGCAGAATTCCAAAATAGAATGTTGGGAGTTCTAGAATTCCAAAATAGAATGTTGATGTTGCAGAATTCCAAAATAGAATGTTGGGAGTTCTAGAATTCCAAAATAGAATGTTGAGAGTTCTAGAATTCCAAAATAGAATGTTGAGAGTTCTAGGATTCCAAAATAGAATGTTGCCAGTTCTAGAATTCTAAAATAGAATGTTGGTGTTGCAGAATTCTAAAATAGAATGTTGGGAGTTCTTGAATTCCAAAATAGAATGTTGAGAGTTCTAGGATTCCAAAATAGAATGTTGGGAGTTCTAGAATTCCAAAATAGAATGTTGATGTTGCAGAATTCCAAAATAGAATGTTGGGAGTTCTAGAATTCCAAAATAGAATGTTGAGAGTTCTAGGATTCCAAAATAGAATGTTGAGAGTTCTAGAATTCCAAAATAGAATGTTGAGAGTTCTAGAATTCTAAAATAGAATGTTGGTGTTGCAGAATTACAAAATAGAATGTTGGGAGTTCTAGAATTCCAAAATAGAATGTTGAGAGTTCTAGGATTCCAAAATAGAATGTTGGCAGTTCTAGAATTCTAAAATAGAATGTTGGTGTTGCTTAATTCCAAAATAGAATGTTGGGAGTTCTAGAATTCCAAAATAGAATGTTGAGAGTTCTAGGATTCCAAAATAGAATGTTGGGAGTTCTAGAATGCTAAAATAGAATGTTGGTGTTGCAGAGTTCCAAAATAGAATGTTGGGAGTTCTAGAATTCCAAAATAGAATGTTGAGAGTTCTAGGATTCCAAAATAGAATGTTGCCAGTTCTAGAATTCTAAAATAGAATATTGGTGTTGCAGAATTCCAAAATAGAATGTTGGGAGTTCTTGAATTCCAAAATAGAATGTTGAGAGTTCTAGGATTCCAAAATAGAATGATGATAGTTATAGGATTCCAAAATAGAATGTAGATGTTGCAGAATTCCAAAATAGAATGTTGGGAGTTCTAGAATTCCAAAATAGAATGTTGAGAGTTCTAGGATTCCAAAATAGGATGTTGAGAGTTCTAGAATTCCAAAATAGAATGTTGAGAGTTCTAGAATTCTAAAATAGAATGTTGGTGTTGCAGAATTACAAAATAGAATGTTGGGAGTTCTAGAATTCCAAAATAGAATGTTGAGAGTTCTAGGATTCCAAAATAGAATGTTGGCAGTTCTACAATTCTAAAATAGAATGTTGGTGTTGCTTAATTCCAAAATAGAATGTTGGGAGTTCTAGAATTCCAAAATAGAATGTTGAGAGTTCTAGGATTCCAAAATAGAATGTTGGGAGTTCTAGAATGCTAAAATAGAATGTTGGTGTTGCAGAGTTCCAAAATAGAATGTTGGGAGTTCTAGAATTCCAAAATAGAATGTTGAGAGTTCTAGGATTCCAAAATAGAATGTTGCCAGTTCTAGAATTCTAAAATAGAATATTGGTGTTGCAGAATTCCAAAATAGAATTTTGGGAGTTCTAGAATTCCAAAATAGAATGTTGAGAGTTCTAAGATTCCAAAATAGAATGTTGAGAGTTCTAGGATTCCAAAATAGAATGTTGGGAGTTCTAGAATTCCAAAATAGAATGTTGGTGTTGCAGAATTCCAAAATAGAATGTTGGGAGTTCTAGAATTCCAAAATAGAATGTTGAGAGTTCTAGGATTCCAAAATAGAATGTTGGGAGTTCTAGAATGCTAAAATAGAATGTTGGTGTTGCAGAGTTCCAAAATAGAATGTTGGGAGTTCTAGAATTCAAAAATAGAATGTTGAGAGTTCTAGGATTCCAAAATAGAATGTTGCCAGTTCTAGAATTCTAAAATAGAATATTGGTGTTGCAGAATTCCAAAATAGAATGTTGGGAGTTCTAGAATTCCAAAATAGAATGTTGAGAGTTCTAGGATTCCAAAATAGAATGTTGGGAGTTCTAGAATTCTAAAATAGAATGTTAGTGTTGCAGAATTCTAAAATAGAATGTTGGGAGTTCTTGAATTCCAAAATAGAATGTTGAGAGTTCTAGGATTCCAAAATAGAATGTTGGGAGTTCTAGAATTCCAAAATAGAATGTTGATGTTGCAGAATTCCAAAATAGAATGTTGGGAGTTCTAGAATTCCAAAATAGAATGTTGAGAGTTCTAGGATTCCAAAATAGAATGTTGAGAGTTCTAGAATTCCAAAATAGAATGTTGAGAGTTCTAGAATTCTAAAATAGAATGTTGGTGTTGCAGAATTACAAAATAGAATGTTGGGAGTTCTAGAATTCCAAAATAGAATGTTGAGCATTCTAGGATTCCAAAATAGAATGTTGGGAGTTCTAGAATTCTAAAATAGAATGTTGGTGTTGCAGAATTCCAAAATAGAATGTTGGGAGTTCTAGGATTCCAAAATAGAATGTTGGCAGTTCTAGAATTCTAAAATAGAATGTTGGTGTTGCTTAATTCCAAAATAGAATGTTGGGAGTTCTAGAATTCCAAAATAGAATGTTGAGAGTTCTAGGATTCCAAAATAGAATGTTGGGAGTTCTAGAATGCTAAAATAGAATGTTGGTGTTGCAGAGTTCCAAAATAGAATGTTGGGAGTTCTAGAATTCCAAAATAGAATGTTGAGAGTTCTAGGATTCCAAAATAGAATGTTGCCAGTTCTAGAATTCTAAAATAGAATATTGGTGTTGCAGAATTCCAAAATAGAATTTTGGGAGTTCTAGAATTCCAAAATAGAATGTTGAGAGTTCTAAGATTCCAAAATAGAATGTTGAGAGTTCTAGGATTCCAAAATAGAATGTTGGGAGTTCTAGAATTCCAAAATAGAATGTTGGTGTTGCAGAATTCCAAAATAGAATGTTGGGAGTTCTAGAATTCCAAAATAGAATGTTGAGAGTTCTAGGATTCCAAAATAGAATGTTGGGAGTTCTAGAATGCTAAAATAGAATGTTGGTGTTGCAGAGTTCCAAAATAGAATGTTGGGAGTTCTAGAATTCAAAAATAGAATGTTGAGAGTTCTAGGATTCCAAAATAGAATGTTGCCAGTTCTAGAATTCTAAAATAGAATATTGGTGTTGCAGAATTCCAAAATAGAATGTTGGGAGTTCTAGAATTCCAAAATAGAATGTTGAGAGTTCTAGGATTCCAAAATAGAATGTTGGGAGTTCTAGAATTCTAAAATAGAATGTTAGTGTTGCAGAATTCTAAAATAGAATGTTGGGAGTTCTTGAATTCCAAAATAGAATGTTGAGAGTTCTAGGATTCCAAAATAGAATGTTGGGAGTTCTAGAATTCCAAAATAGAATGTTGATGTTGCAGAATTCCAAAATAGAATGTTGGGAGTTCTAGAATTCCAAAATAGAATGTTGAGAGTTCTAGGATTCCAAAATAGAATGTTGAGAGTTCTAGAATTCCAAAATAGAATGTTGAGAGTTCTAGAATTCTAAAATAGAATGTTGGTGTTGCAGAATTACAAAATAGAATGTTGGGAGTTCTAGAATTCCAAAATAGAATGTTGAGCATTCTAGGATTCCAAAATAGAATGTTGGGAGTTCTAGAATTCTAAAATAGAATGTTGGTGTTGCAGAATTCCAAAATAGAATGTTGGGAGTTCTAGAATTCCAAAATAGAATGTTGAGAGTTCTAGGATTCCAAAATAGAATGTTGGGAGTTCTAGAATTCTAAAATAGAATGTTGGTGTTGCAGAATTACAAAATAGATTGTTGGGAGTTCTAGAATTCCAAAATAGAATGTTGAGCGTTCTAGGATTCCAAAATAGAATGTTGGGAGTTCTAGAATTCCAAAATAGAATGTTGGTGTTGTATAATTCCAAAATAGAATGTTGGGAGTTCTAGAATTCCAAAATAGAATGTTGAGAGTTCAAGGATTCCAAAATAGAATGTTGAGAGTTCTAGAATTCCAAAATAGAATGTTGAGAGTTCTAGGATTCCAAAATAGAATGTTGGGAGTTCTAGAATTCTAAAATAGAATGTTGGTGTTGCAGAATTCCAAAATAGAATGTTGGGAGTTCTAGAATTCCAAAATAGAATGTTGGGAGTTCTAGAATTCCAAAATAGAATGTTGAGCGTTCTAGGATTCCAAAATAGAATGTTGGGAGTTCTAGAATTTTAAAATAGAATGTTGAGAGTTCTAGGATTCCAAAATAGAATGTTGGCAGTTCTAGAATTCTAAAATAGAATGTTGGTGTTGCAGAATTCCAACATAGAATGTTGGGAGTTCTAGAATTCCAAAATAGAATGTTGAGAGTTCTAGGATTCCAAAATAGAATGTTGGGAGTTCTAGAATGCTAAAATAGAATATTGGTGTTGCAGAGTTCCAAAATAGAATGTTGGGAGTTCTAGAATTCCAAAATAGAATGTTGAGAGTTCTAGGATTCCAAAATAGAATGTTGCCAGTTCTAGAATTCTAAAATAGAATATTGGTGTTGCAGAATTCCAAAATAGAATGTTGGGAGTTCTAGAATTCCAAAATAGAATGTTGAGAGTTCTAGGATTCCAAAATAGAATGTTGGGAGTTCTAGAATTCTAAAATAGAATGTTGGTGTTGCAGAATTCTAAAATAGAATGTTGGGAGTTCTTGAATTCCAAAATAGAATGTTGAGAGTTCTAGGATTCCAAAATAGAATGTTGGGAGTTCTAGAATTCCAAAATAGAATGTTGATGTTGCAGAATTCCAAAATAGAATGTTGGGAGTTCTAGAATTCCAAAATAGAATGTTGAGAGTTCTAGGATTCCAAAATAGAATGTTGAGAGTTCTAGAATTCCAAAATAGAATGTTGATGTTGCAGAATTCCAAAATAGAATGTTGGGAGTTCTAGAATTCCAAAATAGAATGTTGATGTTGCAGAATTCCAAAATAGAATGTTGGGAGTTCTAGAATTCCAAAATAGAATGTTGAGAGTTCTAGAATTCCAAAATAGAATGTTGAGAGTTCTAGGATTCCAAAATAGAATGTTGCCAGTTCTAGAATTCTAAAATAGAATGTTGGTGTTGCAGAATTCTAAAATAGAATGTTGGGAGTTCTTGAATTCCAAAATAGAATGTTGAGAGTTCTAGGATTCCAAAATAGAATGTTGGGAGTTCTAGAATTCCAAAATAGAATGTTGATGTTGCAGAATTCCAAAATAGAATGTTGGGAGTTCTAGAATTCCAAAATAGAATGTTGAGAGTTCTAGGATTCCAAAATAGAATGTTGAGAGTTCTAGAATTCCAAAATAGAATGTTGAGAGTTCTAGAATTCTAAAATAGAATGTTGGTGTTGCAGAATTACAAAATAGAATGTTGGGAGTTCTAGAATTCCAAAATAGAATGTTGAGAGTTCTAGGATTCCAAAATAGAATGTTGGCAGTTCTAGAATTCTAAAATAGAATGTTGGTGTTGCTTAATTCCAAAATAGAATGTTGGGAGTTCTAGAATTCCAAAATAGAATGTTGAGAGTTCTAGGATTCCAAAATAGAATGTTGGGAGTTCTAGAATGCTAAAATAGAATGTTGGTGTTGCAGAGTTCCAAAATAGAATGTTGGGAGTTCTAGAATTCCAAAATAGAATGTTGAGAGTTCTAGGATTCCAAAATAGAATGTTGCCAGTTCTAGAATTCTAAAATAGAATATTGGTGTTGCAGAATTCCAAAATAGAATTTTGGGAGTTCTAGAATTCCAAAATAGAATGTTGAGAGTTCTAAGATTCCAAAATAGAATGTTGAGAGTTCTAGGATTCCAAAATAGAATGTTGGGAGTTCTAGAATTCCAAAATAGAATGTTGGTGTTGCAGAATTCCAAAATAGAATGTTGGGAGTTCTAGAATTCTAAAATAGAATATTGAGAGTTCTAGGATTCCAAAATAGAATGTTGGGAGTTCTAGAATTCTAAAATAGAATGTTGGTGTTGCAGAATTCCAAAATAGAATGTTGGGAGTTCTAGAATTCCAAAATAGAATGTTGAGAGTTCTAGGATTCCAAAATAGAATGTTGGGAGTTCTAGAATTCTAAAATAGAATGTTGGTGTTGCAGAATTACAAAATAATATGTTGGGAGTTCTAGAATTCCAAAATAGAATGTTGAGAGTTCTAGGATTCCAAAATAGAATGTTGTCAGTTCTAGAATTCTAAAATAGAATGTTGGTGTTGCAGAATTCTAAAATAGAATGTTGGGAGTTCTTGAATTCCAAAATAGAATGTTGAGAGTTCTAGGATTCCAAAATAGAATGTTGGGAGTTCTAGAATTCCAAAATAGAATGTTGATGTTGCAGAATTCCAAAATAGAATGTTGGGAGTTCTAGAATTCCAAAATAGAATGTTGAGAGTTCTAGGATTCCAAAATAGAATGTTGAGAGTTCTAGAATTCCAAAATAGAATGTTGAGAGTTCTAGAATTCTAAAATAGAATGTTGGTGTTGCAGAATTACAAAATAGAATGTTGGGAGTTCTAGAATTCCAAAATAGAATGTTGAGAGTTCTAGGATTCCAAAATAGAATGTTGGCAGTTCTAGAATTCTAAAATAGAATGTTGGTGTTGCTTAATTCCAAAATAGAATGTTGGGAGTTCTAGAATTCCAAAATAGAATGTTGAGAGTTCTAGGATTCCAAAATAGAATGTTGGGAGTTCTAGAATGCTAAAATAGAATGTTGGTGTTGCAGAGTTCCAAAATAGAATGTTGGGAGTTCTAGAATTCCAAAATAGAATGTTGAGAGTTCTAGGATTCCAAAATAGAATGTTGCCAGTTCTAGAATTCTAAAATAGAATATTGGTGTTGCAGAATTCCAAAATAGAATTTTGGGAGTTCTAGAATTCCAAAATAGAATGTTGAGAGTTCTAAGATTCCAAAATAGAATGTTGAGAGTTCTAGGATTCCAAAATAGAATGTTGGGAGTTCTAGAATTCCAAAATAGAATGTTGGTGTTGCAGAATTCCAAAATAGAATGTTGGGAGTTCTAGAATTCCAAAATAGAATGTTGAGAGTTCTAGGATTCCAAAATAGAATGTTGGGAGTTCTAGAATGCTAAAATAGAATGTTGGTGTTGCAGAGTTCCAAAATAGAATGTTGGGAGTTCTAGAATTCCAAAATAGAATGTTGAGAGTTCTAGGATTCCAAAATAGAATGTTGCCAGTTCTAGAATTCTAAAATAGAATATTGGTGTTGCAGAATTCCAAAATAGAATGTTGGGAGTTCTAGAATTCCAAAATAGAATGTTGAGAGTTCTAGGATTCCAAAATAGAATGTTGGGAGTTCTAGAATTCTAAAATAGAATGTTAGTGTTGCAGAATTCTAAAATAGAATGTTGGGAGTTCTTGAATTCCAAAATAGAATGTTGAGAGTTCTAGGATTCCAAAATAGAATGATGATAGTTATAGGATTCCAAAATAGAATGTTGATGTTGCAGAATTCCAAAATAGAATGTTGGGAGTTCTAGAATTCCAAAATAGAATGTTGAGAGTTCTAGGATTCCAAAATAGAATGTTGAGAGTTCTAGAATTCCAAAATAGAATGTTGAGAGTTCTAGAATTCTAAAATAGAATGTTGGTGTTGCAGAATTACAAAATAGAATGTTGGGAGTTCTAGAATTCCAAAATAGAATGTTGAGAGTTCTAGGATTCCAAAATAGAATGTTGGCAGTTCTAGAATTCTAAAATAGAATGTTGGTGTTGCTTAATTCCAAAATAGAATGTTGGGAGTTCTAGAATTCCAAAATAGAATGTTGAGAGTTCTAGGATTCCAAAATAGAATGTTGGGAGTTCTAGAATGCTAAAATAGAATGTTGGTGTTGCAGAGTTCCAAAATAGAATGTTGGGAGTTCTAGAATTCCAAAATAGAATGTTGAGAGTTCTAGGATTCCAAAATAGAATGTTGCCAGTTCTAGAATTCTAAAATAGAATATTGGTGTTGCAGAATTCCAAAATAGAATTTTGGGAGTTCTAGAATTCCAAAATAGAATGTTGAGAGTTCTAAGATTCCAAAATAGAATGTTGAGAGTTCTAGGATTCCAAAATAGAATGTTGGGAGTTCTAGAATTCCAAAATAGAATGTTGGTGTTGCAGAATTCCAAAATAGAATGTTGGGAGTTCTAGAATTCCAAAATAGAATGTTGAGAGTTCTAGGATTCCAAAATAGAATGTTGGGAGTTCTAGAATGCTAAAATAGAATGTTGGTGTTGCAGAGTTCCAAAATAGAATGTTGGGAGTTCTAGAATTCAAAAATAGAATGTTGAGAGTTCTAGGATTCCAAAATAGAATGTTGCCAGTTCTAGAATTCTAAAATAGAATATTGGTGTTGCAGAATTCCAAAATAGAATGTTGGGAGTTCTAGAATTCCAAAATAGAATGTTGAGAGTTCTAGGATTCCAAAATAGAATGTTGGGAGTTCTAGAATTCTAAAATAGAATGTTAGTGTTGCAGAATTCTAAAATAGAATGTTGGGAGTTCTTGAATTCCAAAATAGAATGTTGAGAGTTCTAGGATTCCAAAATAGAATGTTGGGAGTTCTAGAATTCCAAAATAGAATGTTGATGTTGCAGAATTCCAAAATAGAATGTTGGGAGTTCTAGAATTCCAAAATAGAATGTTGAGAGTTCTAGGATTCCAAAATAGAATGTTGAGAGTTCTAGAATTCCAAAATAGAATGTTGAGAGTTCTAGAATTCTAAAATAGAATGTTGGTGTTGCAGAATTACAAAATAGAATGTTGGGAGTTCTAGAATTCCAAAATAGAATGTTGAGCATTCAAGGATTCCAAAATAGAATGTTGGGAGTTCTAGAATTCTAAAATAGAATGTTGGTGTTGCAGAATTCCAAAATAGAATGTTGGGAGTTCTAGAATTCCAAAATAGAATGTTGAGAGTTCTAGGATTCCAAAATAGAATGTTGGGAGTTCTAGAATTCTAAAATAGAATGTTGGTGTTGCAGAATTACAAAATAGATTGTTGGGAGTTCTAGAATTCCAAAATAGAATGTTGAGCGTTCTAGGATTCCAAAATAGAATGTTGGGAGTTCTAGAATTCCAAAATAGAATGTTGGTGTTGTATAATTCCAAAATAGAATGTTGGGAGTTCTAGAATTCCAAAATAGAATGTTGAGAGTTCAAGGATTCCAAAATAGAATGTTGAGAGTTCTAGAATTCCAAAATAGAATGTTGAGAGTTCTAGGATTCCAAAATAGAATGTTGGGAGTTCTAGAATTCTAAAATAGAATGTTGGTGTTGCAGAATTCCAAAATAGAATGTTGGGAGTTCTAGAATTCCAAAATAGAATGTTGGGAGTTCTAGAATTCCAAAATAGAATGTTGAGCGTTCTAGGATTCCAAAATAGAATGTTGGGAGTTCTAGAATTTTAAAATAGAATGTTGAGAGTTCTAGGATTCCAAAATAGAATGTTGGCAGTTCTAGAATTCTAAAATAGAATGTTGGTGTTGCAGAATTCCAACATAGAATGTTGGGAGTTCTAGAATTCCAAAATAGAATGTTGAGAGTTCTAGGATTCCAAAATAGAATGTTGGGAGTTCTAGAATGCTAAAATAGAATATTGGTGTTGCAGAGTTCCAAAATAGAATGTTGGGAGTTCTAGAATTCCAAAATAGAATGTTGAGAGTTCTAGGATTCCAAAATAGAATGTTGCCAGTTCTAGAATTCTAAAATAGAATATTGGTGTTGCAGAATTCCAAAATAGAATGTTGGGAGTTCTAGAATTCCAAAATAGAATGTTGAGAGTTCTAGGATTCCAAAATAGAATGTTGGGAGTTCTAGAATTCTAAAATAGAATGTTGGTGTTGCAGAATTCTAAAATAGAATGTTGGGAGTTCTTGAATTCCAAAATAGAATGTTGAGAGTTCTAGGATTCCAAAATAGAATGTTGGGAGTTCTAGAATTCCAAAATAGAATGTTGATGTTGCAGAATTCCAAAATAGAATGTTGGGAGTTCTAGAATTCCAAAATAGAATGTTGAGAGTTCTAGGATTCCAAAATAGAATGTTGAGAGTTCTAGAATTCCAAAATAGAATGTTGATGTTGCAGAATTCCAAAATAGAATGTTGGGAGTTCTAGAATTCCAAAATAGAATGTTGATGTTGCAGAATTCCAAAATAGAATGTTGGGAGTTCTAGAATTCCAAAATAGAATGTTGAGAGTTCTAGAATTCCAAAATAGAATGTTGAGAGTTCTAGGATTCCAAAATAGAATGTTGCCAGTTCTAGAATTCTAAAATAGAATATTGGTGTTGCAGAATTCCAAAATAGAATGTTGGGAGTTCTAGAATTCCAAAATAGAATGTTGAGAGTTCTAGGATTCCAAAATAGAATGTTGGGAGTTCTAGAATTCTAAAATAGAATGTTAGTGTTGCAGAATTCTAAAATAGAATGTTGGGAGTTCTTGAATTCCAAAATAGAATGTTGAGAGTTCTAGGATTCCAAAATAGAATGATGATAGTTATAGGATTCCAAAATAGAATGTTGATGTTGCAGAATTCCAAAATAGAATGTTGGGAGTTCTAGAATTCCAAAATAGAATGTTGAGAGTTCTAGGATTCCAAAATAGAATGTTGAGAGTTCTAGAATTCCAAAATAGAATGTTGAGAGTTCTAGAATTCTAAAATAGAATGTTGGTGTTGCAGAATTACAAAATAGAATGTTGGGAGTTCTAGAATTCCAAAATAGAATGTTGAGAGTTCTAGGATTCCAAAATAGAATGTTGGCAGTTCTAGAATTCTAAAATAGAATGTTGGTGTTGCTTAATTCCAAAATAGAATGTTGGGAGTTCTAGAATTCCAAAATAGAATGTTGAGAGTTCTAGGATTCCAAAATAGAATGTTGGGAGTTCTAGAATGCTAAAATAGAATGTTGGTGTTGCAGAGTTCCAAAATAGAATGTTGGGAGTTCTAGAATTCCAAAATAGAATGTTGAGAGTTCTAGGATTCCAAAATAGAATGTTGCCAGTTCTAGAATTCTAAAATAGAATATTGGTGTTGCAGAATTCCAAAATAGAATTTTGGGAGTTCTAGAATTCCAAAATAGAATGTTGAGAGTTCTAAGATTCCAAAATAGAATGTTGAGAGTTCTAGGATTCCAAAATAGAATGTTGGGAGTTCTAGAATTCCAAAATAGAATGTTGGTGTTGCAGAATTCCAAAATAGAATGTTGGGAGTTCTAGAATTCCAAAATAGAATGTTGAGAGTTCTAGGATTCCAAAATAGAATGTTGGGAGTTCTAGAATGCTAAAATAGAATGTTGGTGTTGCAGAGTTCCAAAATAGAATGTTGGGAGTTCTAGAATTCAAAAATAGAATGTTGAGAGTTCTAGGATTCCAAAATAGAATGTTGCCAGTTCTAGAATTCTAAAATAGAATATTGGTGTTGCAGAATTCCAAAATAGAATGTTGGGAGTTCTAGAATTCCAAAATAGAATGTTGAGAGTTCTAGGATTCCAAAATAGAATGTTGGGAGTTCTAGAATTCTAAAATAGAATGTTAGTGTTGCAGAATTCTAAAATAGAATGTTGGGAGTTCTTGAATTCCAAAATAGAATGTTGAGAGTTCTAGGATTCCAAAATAGAATGTTGGGAGTTCTAGAATTCCAAAATAGAATGTTGATGTTGCAGAATTCCAAAATAGAATGTTGGGAGTTCTAGAATTCCAAAATAGAATGTTGAGAGTTCTAGGATTCCAAAATAGAATGTTGAGAGTTCTAGAATTCCAAAATAGAATGTTGAGAGTTCTAGAATTCTAAAATAGAATGTTGGTGTTGCAGAATTACAAAATAGAATGTTGGGAGTTCTAGAATTCCAAAATAGAATGTTGAGCGTTCTAGGATTCCAAAATAGAATGTTGGGAGTTCTAGAATTCTAAAATAGAATGTTGGTGTTGCAGAATTCCAAAATAGAATGTTGGGAGTTCTAGAATTCCAAAATAGAATGTTGAGAGTTCTAGGATTCCAAAATAGAATGTTGGGAGTTCTAGAATTCTAAAATAGAATGTTGGTGTTGCAGAATTACAAAATAGATTGTTGGGAGTTCTAGAATTCCAAAATAGAATGTTGAGCGTTCTAGGATTCCAAAATAGAATGTTGGGAGTTCTAGAATTCCAAAATAGAATGTTGGTGTTGTATAATTCCAAAATAGAATGTTGGGAGTTCTAGAATTCCAAAATAGAATGTTGAGAGTTCAAGGATTCCAAAATAGAATGTTGAGAGTTCTAGAATTCCAAAATAGAATGTTGAGAGTTCTAGGATTCCAAAATAGAATGTTGGGAGTTCTAGAATTCTAAAATAGAATGTTGGTGTTGCAGAATTCCAAAATAGAATGTTGGGAGTTCTAGAATTCCAAAATAGAATGTTGGGAGTTCTAGAATTCCAAAATAGAATGTTGAGCGTTCTAGGATTCCAAAATAGAATGTTGGGAGTTCTAGAATTTTAAAATAGAATGTTGAGAGTTCTAGGATTCCAAAATAGAATGTTGGCAGTTCTAGAATTCTAAAATAGAATGTTGGTGTTGCAGAATTCCAACATAGAATGTTGGGAGTTCTAGAATTCCAAAATAGAATGTTGAGAGTTCTAGGATTCCAAAATAGAATGTTGGGAGTTCTAGAATGCTAAAATAGAATGTTGGTGTTGCAGAGTTCCAAAATAGAATGTTGGGAGTTCTAGAATTCCAAAATAGAATGTTGAGAGTTCTAGGATTCCAAAATAGAATGTTGCCAGTTCTAGAATTCTAAAATAGAATATTGGTGTTGCAGAATTCCAAAATAGAATGTTGGGAGTTCTAGAATTCCAAAATAGAATGTTGAGAGTTCTAGGATTCCAAAATAGAATGTTGGGAGTTCTAGAATTCTAAAATAGAATGTTGGTGTTGCAGAATTCTAAAATAGAATGTTGGGAGTTCTTGAATTCCAAAATAGAATGTTGAGAGTTCTAGGATTCCAAAATAGAATGTTGGGAGTTCTAGAATTCCAAAATAGAATGTTGATGTTGCAGAATTCCAAAATAGAATGTTGGGAGTTCTAGAATTCCAAAATAGAATGTTGAGAGTTCTAGGATTCCAAAATAGAATGTTGAGAGTTCTAGAATTCCAAAATAGAATGTTGAGAGTTCTAGAATTCTAAAATAGAATGTTGGTGTTGCAGAATTACAAAATAGAATGTTGGGAGTTCTAGAATTCCAAAATAGAATGTTGAGAGTTCTAGGATTCCAAAATAGAATGTTGGCAGTTCTAGAATTCTAAAATAGAATGTTGGTGTTGCTTAATTCCAAAATAGAATGTTGGGAGTTCTAGAATTCCAAAATAGAATGTTGGGAGTTCTAGAATTCTAAAATAGAATGTTGGTGTTGCAGAATAACAAAATAGAATGTTGGGAGTTCTAGAATTCCAAAATAGAATGTTGAGAGTTCTAGGATTCCAAAATAGAATGTTGGGAGTTCTAGAATTCCAAAATAGAATGTTGAGAGTTCTAGGATTCCAAAATAGAATGTTGGGAGTTCTAGAATTCTAAAATAGAATGTTGGTGTTGCAGAATTCCAAAATAGAATGCTGGGAGTTCTAGAATTCCAAAATAGAATGTTGAGCATTCTAGGATTCCAAAATAGAATGTTGGGAGTTCTAGAATTCTAAAATAGAATGTTAAGAGTTCTAGGTTTCCAAAATAGAATGTTGGGAGTTCTAGAATTCTAAAATAGAATGTTGGTGTTGCAGAATTCCAAAATAGAATGTTGGGAGTTCTAGAATTCCAAAATAGAATGTTGAGAGTTCTAGGATTCCAAAATAGAATGTTGGGAGTTCTAGAATTCTAAAATAGAATGTTGGTGTTGCAGAATAACAAAATAGAATGTTGGGAGTTCTAGAATTCCAAAATAGAATGTTGAGAGTTCTAGGATTCCAAAATAGAATGTTGGCAGTTCTAGAATTCTAAAATAGAATGTTGGTGTTGCTTAATTCCAAAATAGAATGTTGGGAGTTCTAGAATTCCAAAATAGAATGTTGAGAGTTCTAGGATTCCAAAATAGAATGTTGGGAGTTCTAGAATGCTAAAATAGAATGTTGGTGTTGCAGAGTTCCAAAATAGAATGTTGGGAGTTCTAGAATTCCAAAATAGAATGTTGAGAGTTCTAGGATTCCAAAATAGAATGTTGCCAGTTCTAGAATTCTAAAATAGAATATTGGTGTTGCAGAATTCCAAAATAGAATTTTGGGAGTTCTAGAATTCCAAAATAGAATGTTGAGAGTTCTAGGATTCCAAAATAGAATGTTGAGAGTTCTAGAATTCCAAAATAGAATGTTGAGAGTTCTAGAATTCTAAAATAGAATGTTGGTGTTGCAGAATTACAAAATAGAATGTTGGGAGTTCTAGAATTCCAAAATAGCATGTTGAGCGTTCTAGGATTCCAAAATAGAATGTTGGGAGTTCTAGAATTCTAAAATAGAATGTTGGTGTTGCAGAATTCCAAAATAGAATGTTGGGAGTTCTAGAATTCCAAAATAGAATGTTGAGAGTTCTAGGATTCCAAAATAGAATGTTGGGAGTTCTAGAATTCTAAAATAGAATGTTGGTGTTGCAGAATTACAAAATAGATTGTTGGGAGTTCTAGAATTCCAAAATAGAATGTTGAGAGTTCTAGGATTCCAAAATAGAATGTTGGGAGTTCTAGAATTCCAAAATAGAATGTTGATGTTGCAGAATTCCAAAATAGAATGTTGGGAGTTCTAGAATTCCAAAATAGAATGTTGAGAGTTCTAGGATTCCAAAATAGAATGTTGAGAGTTCTAGAATTCCAAAATAGAATGTTGAGAGTTCTAGAATTCTAAAATAGAATGTTGGTGTTGCAGAATTACAAAATAGAATGTTGGGAGTTCTAGAATTCCAAAATAGAATGTTGAGAGTTCTAGGATTCCAAAATAGAATGTTGGCAATTCTAGAATTCTAAAATAGAATGTTGGTGTTGCTTAATTCCAAAATAGAATGTTGGGAGTTCTAGAATTCCAAAATAGAATGTTGGGAGTTCTAGAATTCTAAAATAGAATGTTGGTGTTGCAGAATAACAAAATAGAATGTTGGGAGTTCTAGAATTCCAAAATAGAATGTTGAGAGTTCTAGGATTCCAAAATAGAATGTTGGGAGTTCTAGAATTCCAAAATAGAATGTTGAGAGTTCTAGGATTCCAAAATAGAATGTTGGGAGTTCTAGAATTCTAAAATAGAATGTTGGTGTTGCAGAATTCCAAAATAGAATGCTGGGAGTTCTAGAATTCCAAAATAGAATGTTGAGCATTCTAGGATTCCAAAATAGAATGTTGGGAGTTCTAGAATTCCAAAATAGAATGTTAAGAGTTCTAGGTTTCCAAAATAGAATGTTGGGAGTTCTAGAATTCTAAAATAGAATGTTGGTGTTGCAGAATTCCAAAATAGAATGTTGGGAGTTCTAGAATTCCAAAATAGAATGTTGAGAGTTCTAGGATTCCAAAATAGAATGTTGGGAGTTCTAGAATTCTAAAATAGAATGTTGGTGTTGCAGAATAACAAAATAGAATGTTGGGAGTTCTAGAATACCAAAATAGAATGTTGAGAGTTCTAGGATTCCAAAAAAGAATGATGATAGTTCTAGGATTCCAAAATAGAATATTGGGAGTTCTAGAATTCTAAAATAGTATGTTGGTGTTGCAAAATTAAAAAAAAAAAAATAGAATGTTGGGAGTTCTAGAATTCCAAAATAGAATGTTGGTGTTGCATAATTCCAAAATAGAATGTTGGGAGTTCTAGAATTACAAAATAGAATGTTGAGAGTTCCAGGATTCCAAAATAGAATGTTGGGAGTTCTAGAATTCTAAAATAGAATGTTGGTGTTGCAGAATTCCAAAATAGAATGTTGGGAGTTCTAGAATTCCAAAATAGAATGTTGAGAGTTCTAGGATTCCAAAATAGAATGTTGGGAGTTCTAGAATTCTAAAATAGAATGTTGGTGTTGCAGAATAACAAAATAGAATGTTGGGAGTTCTAGAATTCCAAAATAGAATGTTGAGAGTTCTAGGATTCCAAAATAGAATGATGATAGTTCTAGGATTCCAAAATAGAATATTGGGAGTTCTAGAATTCTAAAATAGTATGTTGGTGTTGCAAAATAAAATAAAAAAAATAGAATGTTGGGAGTTCTAGAATTCCAAAATAGAATGTTGGTGTTGCATAATTCCAAAATAGAATGTTGGGAGTTCTAGAATTCCAAAATAGAATGTTGATAGTTCAAGGATTCCAAAATAGAATGTTGAGAGTTCTAGAATTCCAAAATAGAATGTTGAGAGTTCTAGGATTCCAAAATAGAATGTTGGGAGTTCTAGAATTCCAAAATAGAATGTTGAGAGTTCTAGGATTCCAAAATAGAATGTTGCCAGTTCTAGAATTCTAAAATAGAATATTGGTGTTGCAGAATTCCAAAATAGAATGTTGGGAGTTCTAGAATTCCAAAATAGAATGTTGAGAGTTCTAGGATTCCAAAATAGAATGTTGGGAGTTCTAGAATTCTAAAATAGAATGTTGGTGTTGCAGAATTCTAAAATAGAATGTTGGGAGTTCTTGAATTCCAAAATAGAATGTTGAGAGTTCTAGGATTCCAAAATAGAATGTTGGGAGTTCTAGAATTACAAAATAGAATGTTGATGTTGCAGAATTCCAAAATAGAATGTTGGGAGTTCTAGAATTCCAAAATAGAATGTTGAGAGTTCTAGGATTCCAAAATAGAATGTTGAGAGTTCTAGAATTCCAAAATAGAATGTTGATGTTGCAGAATTCCAAAATAGAATGTTGGGAGTTCTAGAATTCCAAAATAGAATGTTGATGTTGCAGAATTCCAAAATAGAATGTTGGGAGTTCTAGAATTCCAAAATAGAATGTTGAGAGTTCTAGAATTCCAAAATAGAATGTTGAGAGTTCTAGGATTCCAAAATAGAATGTTGCCAGTTCTAGAATTCTAAAATAGAATGTTGGTGTTGCAGAATTCTAAAATAGAATGTTGGGAGTTCTTGAATTCCAAAATAGAATGTTGAGAGTTCTAGGATTCCAAAATAGAATGTTGGGAGTTCTAGAATTCCAAAATAGAATGTTGATGTTGCAGAATTCCAAAATAGAATGTTGGGAGTTCTAGAATTCCAAAATAGAATGTTGAGAGTTCTAGGATTCCAAAATAGAATGTTGAGAGTTCTAGAATTCCAAAATAGAATGTTGAGAGTTCTAGAATTCTAAAATAGAATGTTGGTGTTGCAGAATTACAAAATAGAATGTTGGGAGTTCTAGAATTCCAAAATAGAATGTTGAGAGTTCTAGGATTCCAAAATAGAATGTTGGCAGTTCTAGAATTCTAAAATAGAATGTTGGTGTTGCTTAATTCCAAAATAGAATGTTGGGAGTTCTAGAATTCCAAAATAGAATGTTGAGAGTTCTAGGATTCCAAAATAGAATGTTGGGAGTTCTAGAATGCTAAAATAGAATGTTGGTGTTGCAGAGTTCCAAAATAGAATGTTGGGAGTTCTAGAATTCCAAAATAGAATGTTGAGAGTTCTAGGATTCCAAAATAGAATGTTGCCAGTTCTAGAATTCTAAAATAGAATATTGGTGTTGCAGAATTCCAAAATAGAATTTTGGGAGTTCTAGAATTCCAAAATAGAATGTTGAGAGTTCTAAGATTCCAAAATAGAATGTTGAGAGTTCTAGGATTCCAAAATAGAATGTTGGGAGTTCTAGAATTCCAAAATAGAATGTTGGTGTTGCAGAATTCCAAAATAGAATGTTGGGAGTTCTAGAATTCTAAAATAGAATATTGAGAGTTCTAGGATTCCAAAATAGAATGTTGGGAGTTCTAGAATTCTAAAATAGAATGTTGGTGTTGCAGAATTCCAAAATAGAATGTTGGGAGTTCTAGAATTCCAAAATAGAATGTTGAGAGTTCTAGGATTCCAAAATAGAATGTTGGGAGTTCTAGAATTCTAAAATAGAATGTTGGTGTTGCAGAATTACAAAATAATATGTTGGGAGTTCTAGAATTCCAAAATAGAATGTTGAGAGTTCTAGGATTCCAAAATAGAATGTTGTCAGTTCTAGAATTCTAAAATAGAATGTTGGTGTTGCAGAATTCTAAAATAGAATGTTGGGAGTTCTTGAATTCCAAAATAGAATGTTGAGAGTTCTAGGATTCCAAAATAGAATGTTGGGAGTTCTAGAATTCCAAAATAGAATGTTGATGTTGCAGAATTCCAAAATAGAATGTTGGGAGTTCTAGAATTCCAAAATAGAATGTTGAGAGTTCTAGGATTCCAAAATAGAATGTTGAGAGTTCTAGAATTCCAAAATAGAATGTTGAGAGTTCTAGAATTCTAAAATAGAATGTTGGTGTTGCAGAATTACAAAATAGAATGTTGGGAGTTCTAGAATTCCAAAATAGAATGTTGAGAGTTCTAGGATTCCAAAATAGAATGTTGGCAGTTCTAGAATTCTAAAATAGAATGTTGGTGTTGCTTAATTCCAAAATAGAATGTTGGGAGTTCTAGAATTCCAAAATAGAATGTTGAGAGTTCTAGGATTCCAAAATAGAATGTTGGGAGTTCTAGAATGCTAAAATAGAATGTTGGTGTTGCAGAGTTCCAAAATAGAATGTTGGGAGTTCTAGAATTCCAAAATAGAATGTTGAGAGTTCTAGGATTCCAAAATAGAATGTTGCCAGTTCTAGAATTCTAAAATAGAATATTGGTGTTGCAGAATTCCAAAATAGAATTTTGGGAGTTCTAGAATTCCAAAATAGAATGTTGAGAGTTCTAAGATTCCAAAATAGAATGTTGAGAGTTCTAGGATTCCAAAATAGAATGTTGGGAGTTCTAGAATTCCAAAATAGAATGTTGGTGTTGCAGAATTCCAAAATAGAATGTTGGGAGTTCTAGAATTCCAAAATAGAATGTTGAGAGTTCTAGGATTCCAAAATAGAATGTTGGGAGTTCCAGAATGCTAAAATAGAATGTTGGTGTTGCAGAGTTCCAAAATAGAATGTTGGGAGTTCTAGAATTCCAAAATAGAATGTTGAGAGTTCTAGGATTCCAAAATAGAATGTTGCCAGTTCTAGAATTCTAAAATAGAATATTGGTGTTGCAGAATTCCAAAATAGAATGTTGGGAGTTCTAGAATTCCAAAATAGAATGTTGAGAGTTCTAGGATTCCAAAATAGAATGTTGGGAGTTCTAGAATTCTAAAATAGAATGTTAGTGTTGCAGAATTCTAAAATAGAATGTTGGGAGTTCTTGAATTCCAAAATAGAATGTTGAGAGTTCTAGGATTCCAAAATAGAATGATGATAGTTATAGGATTCCAAAATAGAATGTTGATGTTGCAGAATTCCAAAATAGAATGTTGGGAGTTCTAGAATTCCAAAATAGAATGTTGAGAGTTCTAGGATTCCAAAATAGAATGTTGAGAGTTCTAGAATTCCAAAATAGAATGTTGAGAGTTCTAGAATTCTAAAATAGAATGTTGGTGTTGCAGAATTACAAAATAGAATGTTGGGAGTTCTAGAATTCCAAAATAGAATGTTGAGAGTTCTAGGATTCCAAAATAGAATGTTGGCAGTTCTAGAATTCTAAAATAGAATGTTGGTGTTGCTTAATTCCAAAATAGAATGTTGGGAGTTCTAGAATTCCAAAATAGAATGTTGAGAGTTCTAGGATTCCAAAATAGAATGTTGGGAGTTCTAGAATGCTAAAATAGAATGTTGGTGTTGCAGAGTTCCAAAATAGAATGTTGGGAGTTCTAGAATTCCAAAATAGAATGTTGAGAGTTCTAGGATTCCAAAATAGAATGTTGCCAGTTCTAGAATTCTAAAATAGAATATTGGTGTTGCAGAATTCCAAAATAGAATTTTGGGAGTTCTAGAATTCCAAAATAGAATGTTGAGAGTTCTAAGATTCCAAAATAGAATGTTGAGAGTTCTAGGATTCCAAAATAGAATGTTGGGAGTTCTAGAATTCCAAAATAGAATGTTGGTGTTGCAGAATTCCAAAATAGAATGTTGGGAGTTCTAGAATTCCAAAATAGAATGTTGAGAGTTCTAGGATTCCAAAATAGAATGTTGGGAGTTCTAGAATGCTAAAATAGAATGTTGGTGTTGCAGAGTTCCAAAATAGAATGTTGGGAGTTCTAGAATTCAAAAATAGAATGTTGAGAGTTCTAGGATTCCAAAATAGAATGTTGCCAGTTCTAGAATTCTAAAATAGAATATTGGTGTTGCAGAATTCCAAAATAGAATGTTGGGAGTTCTAGAATTCCAAAATAGAATGTTGAGAGTTCTAGGATTCCAAAATAGAATGTTGGGAGTTCTAGAATTCTAAAATAGAATGTTAGTGTTGCAGAATTCTAAAATAGAATGTTGGGAGTTCTTGAATTCCAAAATAGAATGTTGAGAGTTCTAGGATTCCAAAATAGAATGTTGGGAGTTCTAGAATTCCAAAATAGAATGTTGATGTTGCAGAATTCCAAAATAGAATGTTGGGAGTTCTAGAATTCCAAAATAGAATGTTGAGAGTTCTAGGATTCCAAAATAGAATGTTGAGAGTTCTAGAATTCCAAAATAGAATGTTGAGAGTTCTAGAATTCTAAAATAGAATGTTGGTGTTGCAGAATTACAAAATAGAATGTTGGGAGTTCTAGAATTCCAAAATAGAATGTTGAGCATTCAAGGATTCCAAAATAGAATGTTGGGAGTTCTAGAATTCTAAAATAGAATGTTGGTGTTGCAGAATTCCAAAATAGAATGTTGGGAGTTCTAGAATTCCAAAATAGAATGTTGAGAGTTCTAGGATTCCAAAATAGAATGTTGGGAGTTCTAGAATTCTAAAATAGAATGTTGGTGTTGCAGAATTACAAAATAGATTGTTGGGAGTTCTAGAATTCCAAAATAGAATGTTGAGCGTTCTAGGATTCCAAAATAGAATGTTGGGAGTTCTAGAATTCCAAAATAGAATGTTGGGAGTTCTAGAATTCCAAAATAGAATGTTGAGAGTTCAAGGATTCCAAAATAGAATGTTGAGAGTTCTAGAATTCCAAAATAGAATGTTGAGAGTTCTAGGATTCCAAAATAGAATGTTGGGAGTTCTAGAATTCTAAAATAGAATGTTGGTGTTGCAGAATTCCAAAATAGAATGTTGGGAGTTCTAGAATTCCAAAATAGAATGTTGGGAGTTCTAGAATTCCAAAATAGAATGTTGAGCGTTCTAGGATTCCAAAATAGAATGTTGGGAGTTCTAGAATTTTAAAATAGAATGTTGAGAGTTCTAGGATTCCAAAATAGAATGTTGGCAGTTCTAGAATTCTAAAATAGAATGTTGGTGTTGCAGAATTCCAACATAGAATGTTGGGAGTTCTAGAATTCCAAAATAGAATGTTGAGAGTTCTAGGATTCCAAAATAGAATGTTGGGAGTTCTAGAATGCTAAAATAGAATATTGGTGTTGCAGAGTTCCAAAATAGAATGTTGGGAGTTCTAGAATTCCAAAATAGAATGTTGAGAGTTCTAGGATTCCAAAATAGAATGTTGCCAGTTCTAGAATTCTAAAATAGAATATTGGTGTTGCAGAATTCCAAAATAGAATGTTGGGAGTTCTAGAATTCCAAAATAGAATGTTGAGAGTTCTAGGATTCCAAAATAGAATGTTGGGAGTTCTAGAATTCTAAAATAGAATGTTGGTGTTGCAGAATTCTAAAATAGAATGTTGGGAGTTCTTGAATTCCAAAATAGAATGTTGAGAGTTCTAGGATTCCAAAATAGAATGTTGGGAGTTCTAGAATTCCAAAATAGAATGTTGATGTTGCAGAATTCCAAAATAGAATGTTGGGAGTTCTAGAATTCCAAAATAGAATGTTGAGAGTTCTAGGATTCCAAAATAGAATGTTGAGAGTTCTAGAATTCCAAAATAGAATGTTGATGTTGCAGAATTCCAAAATAGAATGTTGGGAGTTCTAGAATTCCAAAATAGAATGTTGATGTTGCAGAATTCCAAAATAGAATGTTGGGAGTTCTAGAATTCCAAAATAGAATGTTGGGAGTTCTAGAATTCAAAAATAGAATGTTGAGAGTTCTAGGATTCCAAAATAGAATGTTGCCAGTTCTAGAATTCTAAAATAGAATATTGGTGTTGCAGAATTCCAAAATAGAATGTTGGGAGTTCTAGAATTCCAAAATAGAATGTTGAGAGTTCTAGGATTCCAAAATAGAATGTTGGGAGTTCTAGAATTCTAAAATAGAATGTTAGTGTTGCAGAATTCTAAAATAGAATGTTGGGAGTTCTTGAATTCCAAAATAGAATGTTGAGAGTTCTAGGATTCCAAAATAGAATGTTGGGAGTTCTAGAATTCCAAAATAGAATGTTGAGCGTTCTAGGATTCCAAAATAGAATGTTGGGAGTTCTAGAATTCCAAAATAGAATGTTGGTGTTGTATAATTCCAAAATAGAATGTTGGGAGTTCTAGAATTCCAAAATAGAATGTTGAGAGTTCAAGGATTCCAAAATAGAATGTTGAGAGTTCTAGAATTCCAAAATAGAATGTTGAGAGTTCTAGGATTCCAAAATAGAATGTTGGGAGTTCTAGAATTCTAAAATAGAATGTTGGTGTTGCAGAATTCCAAAATAGAATGTTGGGAGTTCTAGAATTCCAAAATAGAATGTTGGGAGTTCTAGAATTCCAAAATAGAATGTTGAGCGTTCTAGGATTCCAAAATAGAATGTTGGGAGTTCTAGAATTTTAAAATAGAATGTTGAGAGTTCTAGGATTCCAAAATAGAATGTTGGCAGTTCTAGAATTCTAAAATAGAATGTTGGTGTTGCAGAATTCCAACATAGAATGTTGGGAGTTCTAGAATTCCAAAATAGAATGTTGAGAGTTCTAGGATTCCAAAATAGAATGTTGGGAGTTCTAGAATGCTAAAATAGAATATTGGTGTTGCAGAGTTCCAAAATAGAATGTTGGGAGTTCTAGAATTCCAAAATAGAATGTTGAGAGTTCTAGGATTCCAAAATAGAATGTTGCCAGTTCTAGAATTCTAAAATAGAATATTGGTGTTGCAGAATTCCAAAATAGAATGTTGGGAGTTCTAGAATTCCAAAATAGAATGTTGAGAGTTCTAGGATTCCAAAATAGAATGTTGGGAGTTCTAGAATTCTAAAATAGAATGTTGGTGTTGCAGAATTCTAAAATAGAATGTTGGGAGTTCTTGAATTCCAAAATAGAATGTTGAGAGTTCTAGGATTCCAAAATAGAATGTTGGGAGTTCTAGAATTCCAAAATAGAATGTTGATGTTGCAGAATTCCAAAATAGAATGTTGGGAGTTCTAGAATTCCAAAATAGAATGTTGAGAGTTCTAGGATTCCAAAATAGAATGTTGAGAGTTCTAGAATTCCAAAATAGAATGTTGATGTTGCAGAATTCCAAAATAGAATGTTGGGAGTTCTAGAATTCCAAAATAGAATGTTGATGTTGCAGAATTCCAAAATAGAATGTTGGGAGTTCTAGAATTCCAAAATAGAATGTTGAGAGTTCTAGAATTCCAAAATAGAATGTTGAGAGTTCTAGGATTCCAAAATAGAATGTTGCCAGTTCTAGAATTCTAAAATAGAATATTGGTGTTGCAGAATTCCAAAATAGAATGTTGGGAGTTCTAGAATTCCAAAATAGAATGTTGAGAGTTCTAGGATTCCAAAATAGAATGTTGGGAGTTCTAGAATTCTAAAATAGAATGTTAGTGTTGCAGAATTCTAAAATAGAATGTTGGGAGTTCTTGAATTCCAAAATAGAATGTTGAGAGTTCTAGGATTCCAAAATAGAATGATGATAGTTATAGGATTCCAAAATAGAATGTTGATGTTGCAGAATTCCAAAATAGAATGTTGGGAGTTCTAGAATTCCAAAATAGAATGTTGAGAGTTCTAGGATTCCAAAATAGAATGTTGAGAGTTCTAGAATTCCAAAATAGAATGTTGAGAGTTCTAGAATTCTAAAATAGAATGTTGGTGTTGCAGAATTACAAAATAGAATGTTGGGAGTTCTAGAATTCCAAAATAGAATGTTGAGAGTTCTAGGATTCCAAAATAGAATGTTGGCAGTTCTAGAATTCTAAAATAGAATGTTGGTGTTGCTTAATTCCAAAATAGAATGTTGGGAGTTCTAGAATTCCAAAATAGAATGTTGAGAGTTCTAGGATTCCAAAATAGAATGTTGGGAGTTCTAGAATGCTAAAATAGAATGTTGGTGTTGCAGAGTTCCAAAATAGAATGTTGGGAGTTCTAGAATTCCAAAATAGAATGTTGAGAGTTCTAGGATTCCAAAATAGAATGTTGCCAGTTCTAGAATTCTAAAATAGAATATTGGTGTTGCAGAATTCCAAAATAGAATTTTGGGAGTTCTAGAATTCCAAAATAGAATGTTGAGAGTTCTAAGATTCCAAAATAGAATGTTGAGAGTTCTAGGATTCCAAAATAGAATGTTGGGAGTTCTAGAATTCCAAAATAGAATGTTGGTGTTGCAGAATTCCAAAATAGAATGTTGGGAGTTCTAGAATTCCAAAATAGAATGTTGAGAGTTCTAGGATTCCAAAATAGAATGTTGGGAGTTCTAGAATGCTAAAATAGAATGTTGGTGTTGCAGAGTTCCAAAATAGAATGTTGGGAGTTCTAGAATTCAAAAATAGAATGTTGAGAGTTCTAGGATTCCAAAATAGAATGTTGCCAGTTCTAGAATTCTAAAATAGAATATTGGTGTTGCAGAATTCCAAAATAGAATGTTGGGAGTTCTAGAATTCCAAAATAGAATGTTGAGAGTTCTAGGATTCCAAAATAGAATGTTGGGAGTTCTAGAATTCTAAAATAGAATGTTAGTGTTGCAGAATTCTAAAATAGAATGTTGGGAGTTCTTGAATTCCAAAATAGAATGTTGAGAGTTCTAGGATTCCAAAATAGAATGTTGGGAGTTCTAGAATTCCAAAATAGAATGTTGATGTTGCAGAATTCCAAAATAGAATGTTGGGAGTTCTAGAATTCCAAAATAGAATGTTGAGAGTTCTAGGATTCCAAAATAGAATGTTGAGAGTTCTAGAATTCCAAAATAGAATGTTGAGAGTTCTAGAATTCTAAAATAGAATGTTGGTGTTGCAGAATTACAAAATAGAATGTTGGGAGTTCTAGAATTCCAAAATAGAATGTTGAGCGTTCTAGGATTCCAAAATAGAATGTTGGGAGTTCTAGAATTCTAAAATAGAATGTTGGTGTTGCAGAATTCCAAAATAGAATGTTGGGAGTTCTAGAATTCCAAAATAGAATGTTGAGAGTTCTAGGATTCCAAAATAGAATGTTGGGAGTTCTAGAATTCTAAAATAGAATGTTGGTGTTGCAGAATTACAAAATAGATTGTTGGGAGTTCTAGAATTCCAAAATAGAATGTTGAGCGTTCTAGGATTCCAAAATAGAATGTTGGGAGTTCTAGAATTCCAAAATAGAATGTTGGTGTTGTATAATTCCAAAATAGAATGTTGGGAGTTCTAGAATTCCAAAATAGAATGTTGAGAGTTCAAGGATTCCAAAATAGAATGTTGAGAGTTCTAGAATTCCAAAATAGAATGTTGAGAGTTCTAGGATTCCAAAATAGAATGTTGGGAGTTCTAGAATTCTAAAATAGAATGTTGGTGTTGCAGAATTCCAAAATAGAATGTTGGGAGTTCTAGAATTCCAAAATAGAATGTTGGGAGTTCTAGAATTCCAAAATAGAATGTTGAGCGTTCTAGGATTCCAAAATAGAATGTTGGGAGTTCTAGAATTTTAAAATAGAATGTTGAGAGTTCTAGGATTCCAAAATAGAATGTTGGCAGTTCTAGAATTCTAAAATAGAATGTTGGTGTTGCAGAATTCCAACATAGAATGTTGGGAGTTCTAGAATTCCAAAATAGAATGTTGAGAGTTCTAGGATTCCAAAATAGAATGTTGGGAGTTCTAGAATGCTAAAATAGAATGTTGGTGTTGCAGAGTTCCAAAATAGAATGTTGGGAGTTCTAGAATTCCAAAATAGAATGTTGAGAGTTCTAGGATTCCAAAATAGAATGTTGCCAGTTCTAGAATTCTAAAATAGAATATTGGTGTTGCAGAATTCCAAAATAGAATGTTGGGAGTTCTAGAATTCCAAAATAGAATGTTGAGAGTTCTAGGATTCCAAAATAGAATGTTGGGAGTTCTAGAATTCTAAAATAGAATGTTGGTGTTGCAGAATTCTAAAATAGAATGTTGGGAGTTCTTGAATTCCAAAATAGAATGTTGAGAGTTCTAGGATTCCAAAATAGAATGTTGGGAGTTCTAGAATTCCAAAATAGAATGTTGATGTTGCAGAATTCCAAAATAGAATGTTGGGAGTTCTAGAATTCCAAAATAGAATGTTGAGAGTTCTAGGATTCCAAAATAGAATGTTGAGAGTTCTAGAATTCCAAAATAGAATGTTGAGAGTTCTAGAATTCTAAAATAGAATGTTGGTGTTGCAGAATTACAAAATAGAATGTTGGGAGTTCTAGAATTCCAAAATAGAATGTTGAGAGTTCTAGGATTCCAAAATAGAATGTTGGCAGTTCTAGAATTCTAAAATAGAATGTTGGTGTTGCTTAATTCCAAAATAGAATGTTGGGAGTTCTAGAATTCCAAAATAGAATGTTGGGAGTTCTAGAATTCTAAAATAGAATGTTGGTGTTGCAGAATAACAAAATAGAATGTTGGGAGTTCTAGAATTCCAAAATAGAATGTTGAGAGTTCTAGGATTCCAAAATAGAATGTTGGGAGTTCTAGAATTCCAAAATAGAATGTTGAGAGTTCTAGGATTCCAAAATAGAATGTTGGGAGTTCTAGAATTCTAAAATAGAATGTTGGTGTTGCAGAATTCCAAAATAGAATGCTGGGAGTTCTAGAATTCCAAAATAGAATGTTGAGCATTCTAGGATTCCAAAATAGAATGTTGGGAGTTCTAGAATTCTAAAATAGAATGTTAAGAGTTCTAGGTTTCCAAAATAGAATGTTGGGAGTTCTAGAATTCTAAAATAGAATGTTGGTGTTGCAGAATTCCAAAATAGAATGTTGGGAGTTCTAGAATTCCAAAATAGAATGTTGAGAGTTCTAGGATTCCAAAATAGAATGTTGGGAGTTCTAGAATTCTAAAATAGAATGTTGAGAGTTCTAGGATTCCAAAATAGAATGTTGGCAGTTCTAGAATTCTAAAATAGAATGTTGGTGTTGCTTAATTCCAAAATAGAATGTTGGGAGTTCTAGAATTCCAAAATAGAATGTTGAGAGTTCTAGGATTCCAAAATAGAATGTTGGGAGTTCTAGAATGCTAAAATAGAATGTTGGTGTTGCAGAGTTCCAAAATAGAATGTTGGGAGTTCTAGAATTCCAAAATAGAATGTTGAGAGTTCTAGGATTCCAAAATAGAATGTTGCCAGTTCTAGAATTCTAAAATAGAATATTGGTGTTGCAGAATTCCAAAATAGAATTTTGGGAGTTCTAGAATTCCAAAATAGAATGTTGAGAGTTCTAGGATTCCAAAATAGAATGTTGAGAGTTCTAGAATTCCAAAATAGAATGTTGAGAGTTCTAGAATTCTAAAATAGAATGTTGGTGTTGCAGAATTACAAAATAGAATGTTGGGAGTTCTAGAATTCCAAAATAGCATGTTGAGCGTTCTAGGATTCCAAAATAGAATGTTGGGAGTTCTAGAATTCTAAAATAGAATGTTGGTGTTGCAGAATTCCAAAATAGAATGTTGGGAGTTCTAGAATTCCAAAATAGAATGTTGAGAGTTCTAGGATTCCAAAATAGAATGTTGGGAGTTCTAGAATTCTAAAATAGAATGTTGGTGTTGCAGAATTACAAAATAGATTGTTGGGAGTTCTAGAATTCCAAAATAGAATGTTGAGAGTTCTAGGATTCCAAAATAGAATGTTGGGAGTTCTAGAATTCCAAAATAGAATGTTGATGTTGCAGAATTCCAAAATAGAATGTTGGGAGTTCTAGAATTCCAAAATAGAATGTTGAGAGTTCTAGGATTCCAAAATAGAATGTTGAGAGTTCTAGAATTCCAAAATAGAATGTTGAGAGTTCTAGAATTCTAAAATAGAATGTTGGTGTTGCAGAATTACAAAATAGAATGTTGGGAGTTCTAGAATTCCAAAATAGAATGTTGAGAGTTCTAGGATTCCAAAATAGAATGTTGGCAGTTCTAGAATTCTAAAATAGAATGTTGGTGTTGCTTAATTCCAAAATAGAATGTTGGGAGTTCTAGAATTCCAAAATAGAATGTTGGGAGTTCTAGAATTCTAAAATAGAATGTTGGTGTTGCAGAATAACAAAATAGAATGTTGGGAGTTCTAGAATTCCAAAATAGAATGTTGAGAGTTCTAGGATTCCAAAATAGAATGTTGGGAGTTCTAGAATTCCAAAATAGAATGTTGAGAGTTCTAGGATTCCAAAATAGAATGTTGGGAGTTCTAGAATTCTAAAATAGAATGTTGGTGTTGCAGAATTCCAAAATAGAATGCTGGGAGTTCTAGAATTCCAAAATAGAATGTTGAGCATTCTAGGATTCCAAAATAGAATGTTGGGAGTTCTAGAATTCTAAAATAGAATGTTAAGAGTTCTAGGTTTCCAAAATAGAATGTTGGGAGTTCTAGAATTCTAAAATAGAATGTTGGTGTTGCAGAATTCCAAAATAGAATGTTGGGAGTTCTAGAATTCCAAAATAGAATGTTGAGAGTTCTAGGATTCCAAAATAGAATGTTGGGAGTTCTAGAATTCTAAAATAGAATGTTGGTGTTGCAGAATAACAAAATAGAATGTTGGGAGTTCTAGAATACCAAAATAGAATGTTGAGAGTTCTAGGATTCCAAAAAAGAATGATGATAGTTCTAGGATTCCAAAATAGAATATTGGGAGTTCTAGAATTCTAAAATAGTATGTTGGTGTTGCAAAATTAAAAAAAAAAAATAGAATGTTGGGAGTTCTAGAATTCCAAAATAGAATGTTGGTGTTGCATAATTCCAAAATAGAATGTTGGGAGTTCTAGAATTACAAAATAGAATGTTGAGAGTTCCAGGATTCCAAAATAGAATGTTGGGAGTTCTAGAATTCTAAAATAGAATGTTGGTGTTGCAGAATTCCAAAATAGAATGTTGGGAGTTCTAGAATTCCAAAATAGAATGTTGAGAGTTCTAGGATTCCAAAATAGAATGTTGGGAGTTCTAGAATTCTAAAATAGAATGTTGGTGTTGCAGAATAACAAAATAGAATGTTGGGAGTTCTAGAATTCCAAAATAGAATGTTGAGAGTTCTAGGATTCCAAAATAGAATGATGATAGTTCTAGGATTCCAAAATAGAATATTGGGAGTTCTAGAATTCTAAAATAGTATGTTGGTGTTGCAAAATAAAATAAAAAAAATAGAATGTTGGGAGTTCTAGAATTCCAAAATAGAATGTTGGTGTTGCATAATTCCAAAATAGAATGTTGGGAGTTCTAGAATTCCAAAATAGAATGTTGAGAGTTCAAGGATTCCAAAATAGAATGTTGAGAGTTCTATAATTCCAAAATAGAATGTTGAGAGTTCTAGGATTCCAAAATAGAATGTTGGGAGTTCTAGAATTCTAAAATAGAATGTTGGTGTTGCAGAATTCCAAAATAGAATGTTGGGAGTTCTAGAATTCCAAAATAGAATGTTGAGCATTCTAGGATTCCAAAATAGAATGATGGGAGTTCTAGAATTCTAAAATAGAATGTTAAGAGTTCTAGGTTTCCAAAATAGAATGTTGGCAGTTCTAGAATTCTAAAATAGAATGTTGGTGTTGCAGAATAAAAAAATAGAATGTTGGGAGTTCTAGAATTCCAAAATAGAATGTTGAGCGTTCTAGGATTCCAAAATAGAATGTTGGGAGTTCTAGAATTCTAAAATAGAATGTTGGTGTTGCAGAATTCCAAAATAGAATGTTGGGAGTTCTAGAATTCCAAAATAGAATGTTGAGAGTTCTAGGATTCCAAAATAGAATGTTGGGAGTTCTAGAATTCTAAAATAGAATGTTGGTGTTGCAGAATAACAAAATAGAATGTTGGGAGTTCTAGAATTCCAAAATAGAATGTTGAGAGTTCTAGGATTCCAAAATAGAATGATGAGAGTTCTAGGATTCCAAAATAGAATGTTGGAAGTTCTAGAATTCTAAAATAGTATGTTGGTGTTGCAAAATTCCAAAATAGAATGTTGGGAGTTCTAGAATTCCAAAATAGAATGTTGAGAGTTCTAGGATTCCAAAATAGAATGTTGAGAGTTCTAGAATTCCAAAATAGAATGTTGAGAGTTCTAGAATTCTAAAATAGAATGTTGGTGTTGCAGAATTACAAAATAGAATGTTGGGAGTTCTAGAATTCCAAAATAGAATGTTGAGAGTTCTAGGATTCCAAAATAGAATGTTGGCAGTTCTAGAATTCTAAAATAGAATGTTGGTGTTGCTTAATTCCAAAATAGAATGTTGGGAGTTCTAGAATTCCAAAATAGAATGTTGGGAGTTCTAGAATTCTAAAATAGAATGTTGGTGTTGCAGAATAACAAAATAGAATGTTGGGAGTTCTAGAATTCCAAAATAGAATGTTGAGAGTTCTAGGATTCCAAAATAGAATGTTGGGAGTTCTAGAATTCCAAAATAGAATGTTGAGAGTTCTAGGATTCCAAAATAGAATGTTGGGAGTTCTAGAATTCTAAAATAGAATGTTGGTGTTGCAGAATTCCAAAATAGAATGCTGGGAGTTCTAGAATTCCAAAATAGAATGTTGAGCATTCTAGGATTCCAAAATAGAATGTTGGGAGTTCTAGAATTCTAAAATAGAATGTTAAGAGTTCTAGGTTTCCAAAATAGAATGTTGGGAGTTCTAGAATTCTAAAATAGAATGTTGGTGTTGCAGAATTCCAAAATAGAATGTTGGGAGTTCTAGAATTCCAAAATAGAATGTTGAGAGTTCTAGGATTCCAAAATAGAATGTTGGGAGTTCTAGAATTCTAAAATAGAATGTTGGTGTTGCAGAATAACAAAATAGAATGTTGGGAGTTCTAGAATACCAAAATAGAATGTTGAGAGTTCTAGGATTCCAAAAAAGAATGATGATAGTTCTAGGATTCCAAAATAGAATATTGGGAGTTCTAGAATTCTAAAATAGTATGTTGGTGTTGCAAAAAAAAAAAAAAAATAGAATGTTGGGAGTTCTAGAATTCCAAAATAGAATGTTGGTGTTGCATAATTCCAAAATAGAATGTTGGGAGTTCTAGAATTACAAAATAGAATGTTGAGAGTTCTAGGATTCCAAAATAGAATGTTGGGAGTTCTAGAATTCTAAAATAGAATGTTGGTGTTGCAGAATTCCAAAATAGAATGTTGGGAGTTCTAGGATTCCAAAATAGAATGATGATAGTTCTAGGATTCCAAAATAGAATATTGGGAGTTCTAGAATTCTAAAATAGTATGTTGGTGTTGCAAAATAAAATAAAAAAAATAGAATGTTGGGAGTTCTAGAATTCCAAAATAGAATGTTGGTGTTGCATAATTCCAAAATAGAATGTTGGGAGTTCTAGAATTCCAAAATAGAATGTTGAGAGTTCTAGGATTCCAAAATAGAATGTTGAGAGTTCTAGAATTCCAAAATAGAATGTTGAGAGTTCTAGAATTCTAAAATAGAATGTTGGTGTTGCAGAATTACAAAATAGAATGTTGGGAGTTCTAGAATTCCAAAATAGAATGTTGAGCGTTCTAGGATTCCAAAATAGAATGTTGGGAGTTCTAGAATTCTAAAATAGAATGTTGGTGTTGCAGAATTCCAAAATAGAATGTTGGGAGTTCTAGAATTCCAAAATAGAATGTTGAGAGTTCTAGGATTCCAAAATAGAATGTTGGGAGTTCTAGAATTCTAAAATAGAATGTTGGTGTTGCAGAATTACAAAATAGAATGTTGGGAGTTCTAGAATTCCAAAATAGAATGTTGAGCGTTCTAGGATTCCAAAATAGAATATTGGGAGTTCTAGAATTCTAAAATAGTATGTTGGTGTTGCAAAAAAAAAAAAAAAAAAATAGAATGTTGGGAGTTCTAGAATTCCAAAATAGAATGTTGGTGTTGCATAATTCCAAAATAGAATGTTGAGCGTTCTAGGATTCCAAAATAGAATATTGGGAGTTCTAGAATTCTAAAATAGTATGTTGGTGTTGCAAAAAAAAAAAAAAAAAAAATAGAATGTTGGGAGTTCTAGAATTCCAAAATAGAATGTTGGTGTTGCATAATTCCAAAATAGAATGTTGGGAGTTCTAGAATTACAAAATAGAATGTTGAGAGTTCTAGGATTCCAAAATAGAATGTTGGGAGTTCTAGAATTCCAAAATAGAATGTTGGTGTTGCAGAATTCCAAAATAGAATGTTGGGAGTTCTAGAATTCCAAAATAGAATGTTGAGAGTTCTAGGATTCCAAAATAGAATGTTGGGAGTTCTAGAATTCTAAAATAGAATGTTGGTGTTGCAGAATTACAAAATAGAATGTTGGGAGTTCTAGAATTCCAAAATAGAATGTTGAGCGTTCTAGGATTCCAAAATAGAATATTGGGAGTTCTAGAATTCTAAAATAGTATGTTGGTGTTGCAAAAAAAAAAAAAAAAAAAATAGAATGTTGGGAGTTCTAGAATTCCAAAATAGAATGTTGGTGTTGCATAATTCCAAAATAGAATGTTGGGAGTTCTAGAATTACAAAATAGAATGTTGAGAGTTCTAGGATTCCAAAATAGAATGTTGGGAGTTCTAGAATTCTAAAATAGAATGTTGGTGTTGCAGAATTCCAAAATAGAATGTTGGGAGTTCTAGGATTCCAAAATAGAATGATGATAGTTCTAGGATTCCAAAATAGAATATTGGGAGTTCTAGAATTCTAAAATAGTATGTTGGTGTTGCAAAATAAAATAAAAAAAATAGAATGTTGGGAGTTCTAGAATTCCAAAATAGAATGTTGGTGTTGCATAATTCCAAAATAGAATGTTGGGAGTTCTAGAATTCCAAAATAGAATGTTGAGAGTTCTAGGATTCCAAAATAAAATGATGGGAGTTCTAGAATTCTAAAATAGAATGTTAAGAGTTCTAGGTTTCCAAAATAGATTGTTGGCAGTTCTAGAATTCTAAAATAGAATGTTGGTGTTGCAGAATAAAAAAATAGAATGTTGGGAGTTCTAGAATTCCAAAATAGAATGTTGAGCGTTCTAGGATTCCAAAATAGAATGTTGGGAGTTCTAGAATTCTAAAATAGAATGTTGGTGTTGCAGAATTCCAAAATAGAATGTTGGGAGTTCTAGAATACCAAAATAGAATGTTGAGAGTTCTAGGATTCCAAAATAGAATGTTGGGAGTTCTAGAATTCTAAAATAGAATGTTGGTGTTGCAGAATAACAAAATAGAATGTTGGGAGTTCTAGAATTCCAAAATAGAATGTTGAGAGTTCTAGGATTCCAAAATAGAATGATGAGAGTTCTAGGATTCCAAAATAGAATGTTGGAAGTTCTAGAATTCTAAAATAGTATGTTGGTGTTGCAAAATTCCAAAATAGAATGTTGGGAGTTCTAGAATTCCAAAATAGAATGTTGAGAGTTCTAGGATTCCAAAATAGAATGTTGGCAGTTATAGAATTTTAAAATAGAATGTTGGTGTTGCATAATTCCAAAATAGAATGTTGGGAGTTCTAGAATTCCAAAATAGAATGTTGAGAGTTCTAGGATTCCAAAATAGAATGTTGAGAGTTCTAGAATTCCAAAATAGAATGTTGAGAGTTCTAGGATTCCAAAATAGAATGTTGGGAGTTCTAGAATTCTAAAATAGAATGTTGGTGTTGCAGAATTCCAAAATAGAATGTTGGAAATTCTAGAATTCCAAAATAGAATGTTGAGAGTTCTAGGATTCCAAAATAGAATGTTGGGAGTTCTAGAATTCTAAAATAGAATGTTGATGTTGCAGAATTACAAAATAGAATGTTGGGAGTTCTAGAATTCCAAAATAGAATGTTGAGAGTTCTAGGATTCCAAAATAGAATGTTGGGAGTTCTAGAATTCTAAAATAGAATGTTGGTGTTGCAGAATTACAAAATAGAATGTTGAGAGTTCTAGGATTCCAAAATAGAATGATGATAGTTCTAGGATTCCAAAATAGAATGTTGGGAGTTCTAGAATTCTAAAAATAGAATGTTGGTGTTGCAGAATTACAAAATAGAATGTTGGGAGTTCTAGAATTCCAAAATAGAATGTTGAGAGTTCTAGGATTCCAAAATAGAATGTTGGGAGTTCTAGAATTCTAAAATAGAATGTTGGTGTTGCAGAATTACAAAATAATAGTTGGGAGTTCTAGAATTCCAAAATAGAATGTTGAGAGTTCTAGGATTCCAAAATAGAATGTTGGGAGTTCTAGAATTCTAAAATAGAATGTTGGTGTTGCAGAATTACAAAATAGAATGTTGGGAGTTCTAGATTTCCAAAATAGAATGTTGAGCGTTCTAGGATTCCAAAATAGAATGTTGGGAGTTCTAGAATTCCAAAATAGAATGTTGGTGTTGTATAATTCCAAAATAGAATGTTGGGAGTTCTAGAATTCCAAAATAGAATGTTGAGAGTTCAAGGATTCCAAAATAGAATGTTGAGAGTTCTAGAATTCCAAAATAGAATGTTGAGAGTTCTAGGATTCCAAAATAGAATGTTGGGAGTTCTAGAATTCTAAAATAGAATGTTGGTGTTGCAGAATTCCAAAATAGAATGTTGGGAGTTCTAGAATTCCAAAATATAATGTTGAGCATTCTAGGATTCCAAAATAGAATGATGGGAGTTCTAGAATTCTAAAATAGAATGTTAAGAGTTCTAGGTTTCCAAAATAGATTGTTGGCAGTTCTAGAATTCTAAAATAGAATGTTGGTGTTGCAGAATAAAAAAATAGAATGTTGGGAGTTCTAGAATTCCAAAATAGAATGTTGAGCGTTCTAGGATTCCAAAATAGAATGTTGGGAGTTCTAGAATTCTAAAATAGAATGTTGGTGTTGCAGAATTCCAAAATAGAATGTTGGGAGTTCTAGAATACCAAAATAGAATGTTGAGAGTTCTAGGATTCCAAAATAGAATGTTGGGAGTTCTAGAATTCTAAAATAGAATGTTGGTGTTGCAGAATAACAAAATAGAATGTTGGGAGTTCTAGAATTCCAAAATAGAATGTTGAGAGTTCTAGGATTCCAAAATAGAATGATGAGAGTTCTAGGATTCCAAAATAGAATGTTGGAAGTTCTAGAATTCTAAAATAGTATGTTGGTGTTGCAAAATTCCAAAATAGAATGTTGGGAGTTCTAGAATTCCAAAATAGAATGTTGAGAGTTCTAGGATTCCAAAATAGAATGTTGGCAGTTATAGAATTTTAAAATAGAATGTTGGTGTTGCATAATTCCAAAATAGAATGTTGGGAGTTCTAGAATTCCAAAATAGAATGTTGAGAGTTCTAGGATTCCAAAATAGAATGTTGAGAGTTCTAGAATTCCAAAATAGAATGTTGAGAGTTCTAGGATTCCAAAATAGAATGTTGGTAGTTCTAGAATTCTAAAATAGAATGTTGGTGTTGCAGAATTCCAAAATAGAATGTTGGAAATTCTAGAATTCCAAAATAGAATGTTGAGAGTTCTAGGATTCCAAAATAGAATGTTGGGAGTTCTAGAATTCTAAAATAGAATGTTGATGTTGCAGAATTACAAAATAGAATGTTGGGAGTTCTAGAATTCCAAAATAGAATGTTGAGAGTTCTAGGATTCCAAAATAGAATGTTGGGAGTTCTAGAATTCTAAAATAGAATGTTGGTGTTGCAGAATTACAAAATAGAATGTTGAGAGTTCTAGGATTCCAAAATAGAATGATGATAGTTCTAGGATTCCAAAATAGAATGTTGGGAGTTCTAGAATTCTAAAAATAGAATGTTGGTGTTGCAGAATTACAAAATAGAATGTTGGGAGTTCTAGAATTCCAAAATAGAATGTTGAGAGTTCTAGGATTCCAAAATAGAATGTTGGGAGTTCTAGAATTCTAAAATAGAATGTTGGTGTTGCAGAATTACAAAATAGAATGTTGAGAGTTCTAGGATTCCAAAATAGAATGATGATAGTTCTAGGATTCCAAAATAGAATGTTGGGAGTTCTAGAATTCTAAAAATAGAATGTTGGTGTTGCAGAATTACAAAATAGAATGTTGGGAGTTCTAGAATTCCAAAATAGAATGTTGAGAGTTCTAGGATTCCAAAATAGAATGTTGGGAGTTCTAGAATTCTAAAATAGAATGTTGGTGTTGCAGAATTCCAAAATAGAATGTTGGGAGTTCTAGAATTCCAAAATAGAATGTTGGGAGTTCTAGAATTCTAAAATAGAATGTTGGTGTTGCAGAATTCCAAAATAGAATGTTGGGAGTTCTAGAATTCCATAATAGAATGTTGAGAGTTTTAGGATTCCAAAATAGAATGTTGGGAGTTCTAGAATTCTAAAATAGAATGTTGGTGTTGCAGAATTACAAAATAATAGTTGGGAGTTCTAGAATTCCAAAATAGAATGTTGAGAGTTCTAGGATTCCAAAATAGAATGTTGTCAGTTCTAGAATTCTAAAATAGAATGTTGGTGTTGCAGAATTCCAAAATAGAATGTTGGGAGTTCTAGAATTCTAAAATAGAATATTGAGAGTTCTAGGATTCCAAAATAGAATGTTGGGAGTTCTAGAATTCTAAAATAGAATGTTGGTGTTGCAGAATTCCAAAATAGAATGTTGGGAGTTCTAGAATTCCAAAATAGAATGTTGAGAGTTCTAGGATTCCAAAATAGAATGTTGGGAGTTCTAGAATTCTAAAATAGAATGTTGGTGTTGCAGAATTACAAAATAATATGTTGGGAGTTCTAGAATTCCAAAATAGAATGTTGAGAGTTCTAGGATTCCAAAATAGAATGTTGGCAGTTCTAGAATTCTAAAATAGAATGTTGGTGCTGCAGAATTCCAACATAGAATGTTGGGAGTTCTAGAATTCCAAAATAGAATGTTGAGAGTTCTAGGATTCCAAAATAGAATGTTGGGAGTTCTAGAATTCTAAAATAGAATGTTGGTGTTGCAGAATTCTAAAATAGAATGTTGGGAGTTCTAGAATTCCAAAATAGAATGTTGAGCGTTCTAGGATTCCAAAATAGAATGTTGGGAGTTCTAGAATTTTAAAATAGAATGTTAAGAGTTCTAGGATTCCAAAATAGAATGTTGGCAGTTCTAGAATTCTAAAATAGAATATTGGTGTTGCAGAATAACAAAATAGAATTTTGGGAGTTCTAGAATTCCAAAATAGAATGTTGAGAGTTCTAAGATTCCAAAATAGAATGTTGAGAGTTCTAGGATTCCAAAATAGAATGTTGGGAGTTCTAGAATTCCAAAATAGAATGTTGGTGTTGCAGAATTCCAAAATAGAATGTTGGGAGTTCTAGAATTCCAAAATAGAATGTTGAGAGTTCTAGGATTCCAAAATAGAATGTTGGGAGTTCTAGAATGCTAAAATAGAATGTTGGTGTTGCAGAGTTCCAAAATAGAATGTTGGGAGTTCTTGAATTCCAAAATAGAATGTTGAGAGTTCTAGGATTCCAAAATAGAATGTTGGGAGTTCTAGAATTCCAAAATAGAATGTTGATGTTGCAGAATTCCAAAATAGAATGTTGGGAGTTCTAGAATTCCAAAATAGAATGTTGAGAGTTCTAGGATTCCAAAATAGAATGTTGAGAGTTCTAGAATTCCAAAATAGAATGTTGAGAGTTCTAGGATTCCAAAATAGAATGTTGCCAGTTCTAGAATTCTAAAATAGAATATTGGTGTTGCAGAATTCCAAAATAGAATGTTGGGAGTTCTAGAATTCCAAAATAGAATGTTGAGAGTTCTAGGATTCCAAAATAGAATGTTGGGAGTTCTAGAATTCTAAAATAGAATGTTGGTGTTGCAGAATTCTAAAATAGAATGTTGGGAGTTCTTGAATTCCAAAATAGAATGTTGAGAGTTCTAGGATTCCAAAATAGAATGTTGGGAGTTCTAGAATTCCAAAATAGAATGTTGATGTTGCAGAATTCCAAAATAGAATGTTGGGAGTTCTAGAATTCCAAAATAGAATGTTGAGAGTTCTAGGATTCCAAAATAGAATGTTGAGAGTTCTAGAATTCCAAAATAGAATGTTGAGAGTTCTAGAATTCTAAAATAGAATGTTGGTGTTGCAGAATTACAAAATAGAATGTTGGGAGTTCTAGAATTCCAAAATAGAATGTTGAGAGTTCTAGGATTCCAAAATAGAATGTTGGCAGTTCTAGAATTCTAAAATAGAATGTTGGTGTTGCTTAATTCCAAAATAGAATGTTGGGAGTTCTAGAATTCCAAAATAGAATGTTGGGAGTTCTAGAATTCTAAAATAGAATGTTGGTGTTGCAGAATAACAAAATAGAATGTTGGGAGTTCTAGAATTCCAAAATAGAATGTTGAGAGTTCTAGGATTCCAAAATAGAATGTTGGGAGTTCTAGAATTCCAAAATAGAATGTTGAGAGTTCTAGGATTCCAAAATAGAATGTTGGGAGTTCTAGAATTCTAAAATAGAATGTTGGTGTTGCAGAATTCCAAAATAGAATGCTGGGAGTTCTAGAATTCCAAAATAGAATGTTGAGCATTCTAGGATTCCAAAATAGAATGTTGAGAGTTCTAGAATTCCAAAATAGAATGTTGAGAGTTCTAGGATTCCAAAATAGAATGTTGGGAGTTCTAGAATTCTAAAATAGAATGTTGGTGTTGCAGAATTCCAAAATAGAATGTTGGAAATTCTAGAATTCCAAAATAGAATGTTGAGAGTTCTAGGATTCCAAAATAGAATGTTGGGAGTTCTAGAATTCTAAAATAGAATGTTGATGTTGCAGAATTACAAAATAGAATGTTGGGAGTTCTAGAATTCCAAAATAGAATGTTGAGAGTTCTAGGATTCCAAAATAGAATGTTGGGAGTTCTAGAATTCTAAAATAGAATGTTGGTGTTGCAGAATTACAAAATAGAATGTTGAGAGTTCTAGGATTCCAAAATAGAATGATGATAGTTCTAGGATTCCAAAATAGAATGTTGGGAGTTCTAGAATTCTAAAAATAGAATGTTGGTGTTGCAGAATTACAAAATAGAATGTTGGGAGTTCTAGAATTCCAAAATAGAATGTTGAGAGTTCTAGGATTCCAAAATAGAATGTTGGGAGTTCTAGAATTCTAAAATAGAATGTTGGTGTTGCAGAATTCCAAAATAGAATGTTGGGAGTTCTAGAATTCCAAAATAGAATGTTGGGAGTTCTAGAATTCTAAAATAGAATGTTGGTGTTGCAGAATTCCAAAATAGAATGTTGGGAGTTCTAGAATTCCATAATAGAATGTTGAGAGTTTTAGGATTCCAAAATAGAATGTTGGGAGTTCTAGAATTCTAAAATAGAATGTTGGTGTTGCAGAATTACAAAATAATAGTTGGGAGTTCTAGAATTCCAAAATAGAATGTTGAGAGTACTAGGATTCCAAAATAGAATGTTGTCAGTTCTAGAATTCTAAAATAGAATGTTGGTGTTGCAGAATTCCAAAATAGAATGTTGGGAGTTCTAGAATTCTAAAATAGAATATTGAGAGTTCTAGGATTCCAAAATAGAATGTTGGGAGTTCTAGAATTCTAAAATAGAATGTTGGTGTTGCAGAATTCCAAAATAGAATGCTGGGAGTTCTAGAATTCCAAAATAGAATGTTGAGCATTCTAGGATTCCAAAATAGAATGTTGAGAGTTCTAGAATTCCAAAATAGAATGTTGAGAGTTCTAGGATTCCAAAATAGAATGTTGGGAGTTCTAGAATTCTAAAATAGAATGTTGGTGTTGCAGAATTCCAAAATAGAATGTTGGAAATTCTAGAATTCCAAAATAGAATGTTGAGAGTTCTAGGATTCCAAAATAGAATGTTGGGAGTTCTAGAATTCTAAAATAGAATGTTGATGTTGCAGAATTACAAAATAGAATGTTGGGAGTTCTAGAATTCCAAAATAGAATGTTGAGAGTTCTAGGATTCCAAAATAGAATGTTGGGAGTTCTAGAATTCTAAAATAGAATGTTGGTGTTGCAGAATTACAAAATAGAATGTTGAGAGTTCTAGGATTCCAAAATAGAATGATGATAGTTCTAGGATTCCAAAATAGAATGTTGGGAGTTCTAGAATTCTAAAAATAGAATGTTGGTGTTGCAGAATTACAAAATAGAATGTTGGGAGTTCTAGAATTCCAAAATAGAATGTTGAGAGTTCTAGGATTCCAAAATAGAATGTTGGGAGTTCTAGAATTCTAAAATAGAATGTTGGTGTTGCAGAATTCCAAAATAGAATGTTGGGAGTTCTAGAATTCCAAAATAGAATGTTGGGAGTTCTAGAATTCTAAAATAGAATGTTGGTGTTGCAGAATTCCAAAATAGAATGTTGGGAGTTCTAGAATTCCATAATAGAATGTTGAGAGTTTTAGGATTCCAAAATAGAATGTTGGGAGTTCTAGAATTCTAAAATAGAATGTTGGTGTTGCAGAATTACAAAATAATAGTTGGGAGTTCTAGAATTCCAAAATAGAATGTTGAGAGTACTAGGATTCCAAAATAGAATGTTGTCAGTTCTAGAATTCTAAAATAGAATGTTGGTGTTGCAGAATTCCAAAATAGAATGTTGGGAGTTCTAGAATTCTAAAATAGAATATTGAGAGTTCTAGGATTCCAAAATAGAATGTTGGGAGTTCTAGAATTCTAAAATAGAATGTTGGTGTTGCAGAATTCCAAAATAGAATGTTGGGAGTTCTAGAATTCCAAAATAGAATGTTGAGAGTTCTAGGATTCCAAAATAGAATGTTGGGAGTTCTAGAATTCTAAAATAGAATGTTGGTGTTGCAGAATTACAAAATAATATGTTGGGAGTTCTAGAATTCCAAAATAGAATGTTGAGAGTTCTAGGATTCCAAAATAGAATGTTGGCAGTTCTAGAATTCTAAAATAGAATGTTGGTGTTGCAGAATTCCAACATAGAATGTTGGGAGTTCTAGAATTCCAAAATAGAATGTTGAGAGTTCTAGGATTCCAAAATAGAATGTTGGGAGTTCTAGAATTCTAAAATAGAATGTTGGTGTTGCAGAATTCTAAAATAGAATGTTGGGAGTTCTAGAATTCCAAAATAGAATGTTGAGCGTTCTAGGATTCCAAAATAGAATGTTGGGAGTTCTAGAATTTTAAAATAGAATGTTAAGAGTTCTAGGATTCCAAAATAGAATGTTGGCAGTTCTAGAATTCTAAAATAGAATATTGGTGTTGCAGAATAACAAAATAGAATTTTGGGAGTTCTAGAATTCCAAAATAGAATGTTGAGAGTTCTAAGATTCCAAAATAGAATGTTGAGAGTTCTAGGATTCCAAAATAGAATGTTGGGAGTTCTAGAATTCCAAAATAGAATGTTGGTGTTGCAGAATTCCAAAATAGAATGTTGGGAGTTCTAGAATTCCAAAATAGAATGTTGGGAGTTCTAGAATGCTAAAATAGAATGTTGGTGTTGCAGAGTTCCAAAATAGAATGTTGGGAGTTCTAGAATTCCAAAATAGAATGTTGAGAGTTCTAGGATTCCAAAATAGAATGTTGGGAGTTCTAGAATTCTAAAATAGAATATTGGTGTTGCAGAATTCTAAAATAGAATGTTGGGAGTTCTTGAATTCCAAAATAGAATGTTGAGAGTTCTAGGATTCCAAAATAGAATGTTGGGAGTTCTAGAATTCCAAAATAGAATGTTGAGAGTTCAAGGATTCCAAAATAGAATGTTGAGAGTTCTAGAATTCCAAAATAGAATGTTGAGAGTTCTAGGATTCCAAAATAGAATGTTGGGAGTTCTAGAATTCTAAAATAGAATGTTGGTGTTGCAGAATTCCAAAATAGAATGTTGGGAGTTCTAGAATTCCAAAATATAATGTTGAGCATTCTAGGATTCCAAAATAGAATGATGGGAGTTCTAGAATTCTAAAATAGAATGTTAAGAGTTCTAGGTTTCCAAAATAGATTGTTGGCAGTTCTAGAATTCTAAAATAGAATGTTGGTGTTGCAGAATAAAAAAATAGAATGTTGGGAGTTCTAGAATTCCAAAATAGAATGTTGAGCGTTCTAGGATTCCAAAATAGAATGTTGGGAGTTCTAGAATTCTAAAATAGAATGTTGGTGTTGCAGAATTCCAAAATAGAATGTTGGGAGTTCTAGAATACCAAAATAGAATGTTGAGAGTTCTAGGATTCCAAAATAGAATGTTGGGAGTTCTAGAATTCTAAAATAGAATGTTGGTGTTGCAGAATTCCAAAATAGAATGTTGGGAGTTCTAGAATTCCAAAATAGAATGTTGGGAGTTCTAGAATTCTAAAATAGAATGTTGGTGTTGCAGAATTCCAAAATAGAATGTTGGGAGTTCTAGAATTCCATAATAGAATGTTGAGAGTTTTAGGATTCCAAAATAGAATGTTGGGAGTTCTAGAATTCTAAAATAGAATGTTGGTGTTGCAGAATTACAAAATAATAGTTGGGAGTTCTAGAATTCCAAAATAGAATGTTGAGAGTTCTAGGATTCCAAAATAGAATGTTGTCAGTTCTAGAATTCTAAAATAGAATGTTGGTGTTGCAGAATTCCAAAATAGAATGTTGGGAGTTCTAGAATTCTAAAATAGAATATTGAGAGTTCTAGGATTCCAAAATAGAATGTTGGGAGTTCTAGAATTCTAAAATAGAATGTTGGTGTTGCAGAATTCCAAAATAGAATGTTGGGAGTTCTAGAATTCCAAAATAGAATGTTGAGAGTTCTAGGATTCCAAAATAGAATGTTGGGAGTTCTAGAATTCTAAAATAGAATGTTGGTGTTGCAGAATTACAAAATAATATGTTGGGAGTTCTAGAATTCCAAAATAGAATGTTGAGAGTTCTAGGATTCCAAAATAGAATGTTGGCAGTTCTAGAATTCTAAAATAGAATGTTGGTGTTGCAGAATTCCAACATAGAATGTTGGGAGTTCTAGAATTCCAAAATAGAATGTTGAGAGTTCTAGGATTCCAAAATAGAATGTTGGGAGTTCTAGAATTCTAAAATAGAATGTTGGTGTTGCAGAATTCTAAAATAGAATGTTGGGAGTTCTAGAATTCCAAAATAGAATGTTGAGCGTTCTAGGATTCCAAAATAGAATGTTGGGAGTTCTAGAATTTTAAAATAGAATGTTAAGAGTTCTAGGATTCCAAAATAGAATGTTGGCAGTTCTAGAATTCTAAAATAGAATATTGGTGTTGCAGAATAACAAAATAGAATTTTGGGAGTTCTAGAATTCCAAAATAGAATGTTGAGAGTTCTAAGATTCCAAAATAGAATGTTGAGAGTTCTAGGATTCCAAAATAGAATGTTGGGAGTTCTAGAATTCCAAAATAGAATGTTGGTGTTGCAGAATTCCAAAATAGAATGTTGGGAGTTCTAGAATTCCAAAATAGAATGTTGAGAGTTCTAGGATTCCAAAATAGAATGTTGGGAGTTCTAGAATGCTAAAATAGAATGTTGGTGTTGCAGAGTTCCAAAATAGAATGTTGGGAGTTCTTGAATTCCAAAATAGAATGTTGAGAGTTCTAGGATTCCAAAATAGAATGTTGGGAGTTCTAGAATTCCAAAATAGAATGTTGATGTTGCAGAATTCCAAAATAGAATGTTGGGAGTTCTAGAATTCCAAAATAGAATGTTGAGAGTTCTAGGATTCCAAAATAGAATGTTGAGAGTTCTAGAATTCCAAAATAGAATGTTGAGAGTTCTAGGATTCCAAAATAGAATGTTGCCAGTTCTAGAATTCTAAAATAGAATATTGGTGTTGCAGAATTCCAAAATAGAATGTTGGGAGTTCTAGAATTCCAAAATAGAATGTTGAGAGTTCTAGGATTCCAAAATAGAATGTTGGGAGTTCTAGAATTCTAAAATAGAATGTTGGTGTTGCAGAATTCTAAAATAGAATGTTGGGAGTTCTTGAATTCCAAAATAGAATGTTGAGAGTTCTAGGATTCCAAAATAGAATGTTGGGAGTTCTAGAATTCCAAAATAGAATGTTGATGTTGCAGAATTCCAAAATAGAATGTTGGGAGTTCTAGAATTCCAAAATAGAATGTTGAGAGTTCTAGGATTCCAAAATAGAATGTTGAGAGTTCTAGAATTCCAAAATAGAATGTTGAGAGTTCTAGAATTCTAAAATAGAATGTTGGTGTTGCAGAATTACAAAATAGAATGTTGGGAGTTCTAGAATTCCAAAATAGAATGTTGAGAGTTCTAGGATTCCAAAATAGAATGTTGGCAGTTCTAGAATTCTAAAATAGAATGTTGGTGTTGCTTAATTCCAAAATAGAATGTTGGGAGTTCTAGAATTCCAAAATAGAATGTTGGGAGTTCTAGAATTCTAAAATAGAATGTTGGTGTTGCAGAATAACAAAATAGAATGTTGGGAGTTCTAGAATTCCAAAATAGAATGTTGAGAGTTCTAGGATTCCAAAATAGAATGTTGGGAGTTCTAGAATTCCAAAATAGAATGTTGAGAGTTCTAGGATTCCAAAATAGAATGTTGGGAGTTCTAGAATTCTAAAATAGAATGTTGGTGTTGCAGAATTCCAAAATAGAATGCTGGGAGTTCTAGAATTCCAAAATAGAATGTTGAGCATTCTAGGATTCCAAAATAGAATGTTGAGCGTTCTAGAATTCCAAAATAGAATGTTGAGAGTTCTAGGATTCCAAAATAGAATGTTGGGAGTTCTAGAATTCTAAAATAGAATGTTGGTGTTGCAGAATTCCAAAATAGAATGTTGGAAATTCTAGAATTCCAAAATAGAATGTTGAGAGTTCTAGGATTCCAAAATAGAATGTTGGGAGTTCTAGAATTCTAAAATAGAATGTTGATGTTGCAGAATTACAAAATAGAATGTTGGGAGTTCTAGAATTCCAAAATAGAATGTTGAGAGTTCTAGGATTCCAAAATAGAATGTTGGGAGTTCTAGAATTCTAAAATAGAATGTTGGTGTTGCAGAATTACAAAATAGAATGTTGAGAGTTCTAGGATTCCAAAATAGAATGATGATAGTTCTAGGATTCCAAAATAGAATGTTGGGAGTTCTAGAATTCTAAAAATAGAATGTTGGTGTTGCAGAATTACAAAATAGAATGTTGGGAGTTCTAGAATTCCAAAATAGAATGTTGAGAGTTCTAGGATTCCAAAATAGAATGTTGGGAGTTCTAGAATTCTAAAATAGAATGTTGGTGTTGCAGAATTCCAAAATAGAATGTTGGGAGTTCTAGAATTCCAAAATAGAATGTTGGGAGTTCTAGAATTCTAAAATAGAATGTTGGTGTTGCAGAATTCCAAAATAGAATGTTGGGAGTTCTAGAATTCCATAATAGAATGTTGAGAGTTTTAGGATTCCAAAATAGAATGTTGGGAGTTCTAGAATTCTAAAATAGAATGTTGGTGTTGCAGAATTACAAAATAATAGTTGGGAGTTCTAGAATTCCAAAATAGAATGTTGAGAGTACTAGGATTCCAAAATAGAATGTTGTCAGTTCTAGAATTCTAAAATAGAATGTTGGTGTTGCAGAATTCCAAAATAGAATGTTGGGAGTTCTAGAATTCTAAAATAGAATATTGAGAGTTCTAGGATTCCAAAATAGAATGTTGGGAGTTCTAGAATTCTAAAATAGAATGTTGGTGTTGCAGAATTCCAAAATAGAATGTTGGGAGTTCTAGAATTCCAAAATATAATGTTGAGAGTTCTAGGATTCCAAAATAGAATGTTGGGAGTTCTAGAATTCTAAAATAGAATGTTGGTGTTGCAGAATTACAAAATAATATGTTGGGAGTTCTAGAATTCCAAAATAGAATGTTGAGAGTTCTAGGATTCCAAAATAGAATGTTGGCAGTTCTAGAATTCTAAAATAGAATGTTGGTGTTGCAGAATTCCAACATAGAATGTTGGGAGTTCTAGAATTCCAAAATAGAATGTTGAGAGTTCTAGGATTCCAAAATAGAATGTTGGGAGTTCTAGAATTCTAAAATAGAATGTTGGTGTTGCAGAATTCTAAAATAGAATGTTGGGAGTTCTAGAATTCCAAAATAGAATGTTGAGCGTTCTAGGATTCCAAAATAGAATGTTGGGAGTTCTAGAATTTTAAAATAGAATGTTAAGAGTTCTAGGATTCCAAAATAGAATGTTGGCAGTTCTAGAATTCTAAAATAGAATATTGGTGTTGCAGAATAACAAAATAGAATTTTGGGAGTTCTAGAATTCCAAAATAGAATGTTGAGAGTTCTAAGATTCCAAAATAGAATGTTGAGAGTTCTAGGATTCCAAAATAGAATGTTGGGAGTTCTAGAATTCCAAAATAGAATGTTGGTGTTGCAGAATTCCAAAATAGAATGTTGGGAGTTCTAGAATTCCAAAATAGAATGTTGGGAGTTCTAGAATGCTAAAATAGAATGTTGGTGTTGCAGAGTTCCAAAATAGAATGTTGGGAGTTCTAGAATTCCAAAATAGAATGTTGAGAGTTCTAGGATTCCAAAATAGAATGTTGCCAGTTCTAGAATTCTAAAATATAATATTGGTGTTGCAGAATTCCAAAATAGAATGTTGGGAGTTCTAGAATTCCAAAATAGAATGTTGAGAGTTCTAGGATTCCAAAATAGAATGTTGGGAGTTCTAGAATTCTAAAATAGAATGTTGGTGTTGCAGAATTCTAAAATAGAATGTTGGGAGTTCTTGAATTCCAAAATAGAATGTTGAGAGTTCTAGGATTCCAAAATAGAATGTTGGGAGTTCTAGAATTCCAAAATAGAATGTTGAGAGTTCAAGGATTCCAAAATAGAATGTTGAGAGTTCTAGAATTCCAAAATAGAATGTTGAGAGTTCTAGGATTCCAAAATAGAATGTTGGGAGTTCTAGAATTCTAAAATAGAATGTTGGTGTTGCAGAATTCCAAAATAGAATGTTGGGAGTTCTAGAATTCCAAAATATAATGTTGAGCATTCTAGGATTCCAAAATAGAATGTTGAGAGTTCTAGAATTCTAAAATAGAATGTTGGTGTTGCAGAATTCCAAAATAGAATGTTGGGAGTTCTAGAATACCAAAATAGAATGTTGAGAGTTCTAGGATTCCAAAATAGAATGTTGGGAGTTCTAGAATTCTAAAATAGAATGTTGGTGTTGCAGAATAACAAAATAGAATGTTGGGAGTTCTAGAATTCCAAAATAGAATGTTGAGAGTTCTAGGATTCCAAAATAGAATGATGAGAGTTCTAGGATTCCAAAATAGAATGTTGGAAGTTCTAGAATTCTAAAATAGTATGTTGGTGTTGCAAAATTCCAAAATAGAATGTTGGGAGTTCTAGAATTCCAAAATAGAATGTTGAGAGTTCTAGGATTCCAAAATAGAATGTTGGCAGTTATAGAATTTTAAAATAGAATGTTGGTGTTGCATAATTCCAAAATAGAATGTTGGGAGTTCTAGAATTCCAAAATAGAATGTTGAGAGTTCTAGGATTCCAAAATAGAATGTTGAGAGTTCTAGAATTCCAAAATAGAATGTTGAGAGTTCTAGGATTCCAAAATAGAATGTTGGGAGTTCTAGAATTCTAAAATAGAATGTTGGTGTTGCAGAATTCCAAAATAGAATGTTGGAAATTCTAGAATTCCAAAATAGAATGTTGAGAGTTCTAGGATTCCAAAATAGAATGTTGGGAGTTCTAGAATTCTAAAATAGAATGTTGATGTTGCAGAATTACAAAATAGAATGTTGGGAGTTCTAGAATTCCAAAATAGAATGTTGAGAGTTCTAGGATTCCAAAATAGAATGTTGGGAGTTCTAGAATTCTAAAATAGAATGTTGGTGTTGCAGAATTACAAAATAGAATGTTGGAAATTCTAGAATTCCAAAATAGAATGTTGAGAGTTCTAGGATTCCAAAATAGAATGTTGGGAGTTCTAGAATTCTAAAATAGAATGTTGATGTTGCAGAATTACAAAATAGAATGTTGGGAGTTCTAGAATTCCAAAATAGAATGTTGAGAGTTCTAGGATTCCAAAATAGAATATTGGGAGTTCTAGAATTCTAAAATAGTATGTTGGTGTTGCAAAAAAAAAAAAAAAAAAAAATAGAATGTTGGGAGTTCTAGAATTCCAAAATAGAATGTTGGTGTTGCATAATTCCAAAATAGAATGTTGGGAGTACTAGAATTCCAAAATAGAATGTTGAGAGTTCAAGGATTCCAAAATAGAATGTTGAGAGTTCTAGAATTCCAAAATAGAATGTTGAGAGTTCTAGGATTCCAAAATAGAATGTTGGGAGTTCTAGAATTCTAAAATAGAATGTTGGTGTTGCAGAATTCCAAAATAGAATGTTGGGAGTTCTAGAATTCCAAAATAGAATGTTGAGCATTCTAGGATTCCAAAATAGAATGATGGGAGTTCTAGAATTCTAAAATAGAATGTTGGTTTTGCAGAATAACAAAATAGAATGTTGGGAGTTCTAGAATTCCAAAATAGAATGTTGAGAGTTCTAGGATTCCAAAATAGAATGATGAGAGTTCTAGGATTCCAAAATAGAATGTTGGAAGTTCTAGAATTCTAAAATAGTATGTTGGTGTTGCAAAATTCCAAAATAGAATGTTGGGAGTTCTAGAATTCCAAAATAGAATGTTGAGAGTTCTAGGATTCCAAAATAGAATGTTGGCAGTTATAGAATTTTAAAATAGAATGTTGGTGTTGCATAATTCCAAAATAGAATGTTGGGAGTTCTAGAATTCCAAAATAGAATGTTGAGAGTTCTAGGATTCCAAAATAGAATGTTGGTGTTGCAGAATTCCAAAATAGAATGTTGGAAATTCTAGAATTCCAAAATAGAATGTTGAGAGTTCTAGGATTCCAAAATAGAATGTTGGGAGTTCTAGAATTCTAAAATAGAATGTTGATGTTGCAGAATTACAAAATAGAATGTTGGGAGTTCTAGAATTCCAAAATAGAATGTTGAGAGTTCTAGGATTCCAAAATAGAATGTTGGGAGTTCTAGAATTCTAAAATAGAATGTTGGTGTTGCAGAATTACAAAATAGAATGTTGAGAGTTCTAGGATTCCAAAATAGAATGATGATAGTTCTAGGATTCCAAAATAGAATGTTGGGAGTTCTAGAATTCTAAAAATAGAATGTTGGTGTTGCAGAATTACAAAATAGAATGTTGGGAGTTCTAGAATTCCAAAATAGAATGTTGAGAGTTCTAGGATTCCAAAATAGAATGTTGGGAGTTCTAGAATTCTAAAATAGAATGTTGGTGTTGCAGAATTCCAAAATAGAATGTTGGGAGTTCTAGAATTCCAAAATAGAATGTTGGGAGTTCTAGAATTCTAAAATAGAATGTTGGTGTTGCAGAATTCCAAAATAGAATGTTGGGAGTTCTAGAATTCCATAATAGAATGTTGAGAGTTTTAGGATTCCAAAATAGAATGTTGGGAGTTCTAGAATTCTAAAATAGAATGTTGGTGTTGCAGAATTACAAAATAATAGTTGGGAGTTCTAGAATTCCAAAATAGAATGTTGAGAGTACTAGGATTCCAAAATAGAATGTTGTCAGTTCTAGAATTCTAAAATAGAATGTTGGTGTTGCAGAATTCCAAAATAGAATGTTGGGAGTTCTAGAATTCTAAAATAGAATATTGAGAGTTCTAGGATTCCAAAATAGAATGTTGGGAGTTCTAGAATTCTAAAATAGAATGTTGGTGTTGCAGAATTCCAAAATAGAATGTTGGGAGTTCTAGAATTCCAAAATAGAATGTTGAGAGTTCTAGGATTCCAAAATAGAATGTTGGGAGTTCTAGAATTCTAAAATAGAATGTTGGTGTTGCAGAATTACAAAATAATATGTTGGGAGTTCTAGAATTCCAAAATAGAATGTTGAGAGTTCTAGGATTCCAAAATAGAATGTTGGCAGTTCTAGAATTCTAAAATAGAATGTTGGTGTTGCAGAATTCCAACATAGAATGTTGGGAGTTCTAGAATTCCAAAATAGAATGTTGAGAGTTCTAGGATTCCAAAATAGAATGTTGGGAGTTCTAGAATTCTAAAATAGAATGTTGGTGTTGCAGAATTCTAAAATAGAATGTTGGGAGTTCTAGAATTCCAAAATAGAATGTTGAGCGTTCTAGGATTCCAAAATAGAATGTTGGGAGTTCTAGAATTTTAAAATAGAATGTTAAGAGTTCTAGGATTCCAAAATAGAATGTTGGCAGTTCTAGAATTCTAAAATAGAATATTGGTGTTGCAGAATAACAAAATAGAATTTTGGGAGTTCTAGAATTCCAAAATAGAATGTTGAGAGTTCTAAGATTCCAAAATAGAATGTTGAGAGTTCTAGGATTCCAAAATAGAATGTTGGGAGTTCTAGAATTCCAAAATAGAATGTTGGTGTTGCAGAATTCCAAAATAGAATGTTGGGAGTTCTAGAATTCCAAAATAGAATGTTGGGAGTTCTAGAATGCTAAAATAGAATGTTGGTGTTGCAGAGTTCCAAAATAGAATGTTGGGAGTTCTAGAATTCCAAAATAGAATGTTGAGAGTTCTAGGATTCCAAAATAGAATGTTGGGAGTTCTAGAATTCTAAAATAGAATATTGGTGTTGCAGAATTCTAAAATAGAATGTTGGGAGTTCTTGAATTCCAAAATAGAATGTTGAGAGTTCTAGGATTCCAAAATAGAATGTTGGGAGTTCTAGAATTCCAAAATAGAATGTTGAGAGTTCAAGGATTCCAAAATAGAATGTTGAGAGTTCTAGAATTCCAAAATAGAATGTTGAGAGTTCTAGGATTCCAAAATAGAATGTTGGGAGTTCTAGAATTCTAAAATAGAATGTTGGTGTTGCAGAATTCCAAAATAGAATGTTGGGAGTTCTAGAATTCCAAAATATAATGTTGAGCATTCTAGGATTCCAAAATAGAATGATGGGAGTTCTAGAATTCTAAAATAGAATGTTAAGAGTTCTAGGTTTCCAAAATAGATTGTTGGCAGTTCTAGAATTCTAAAATAGAATGTTGGTGTTGCAGAATAAAAAAATAGAATGTTGGGAGTTCTAGAATTCCAAAATAGAATGTTGAGCGTTCTAGGATTCCAAAATAGAATGTTGGGAGTTCTAGAATTCTAAAATAGAATGTTGGTGTTGCAGAATTCCAAAATAGAATGTTGGGAGTTCTAGAATACCAAAATAGAATGTTGAGAGTTCTAGGATTCCAAAATAGAATGTTGGGAGTTCTAGAATTCTAAAATAGAATGTTGGTGTTGCAGAATTCCAAAATAGAATGTTGGGAGTTCTAGAATTCCAAAATAGAATGTTGGGAGTTCTAGAATTCTAAAATAGAATGTTGGTGTTGCAGAATTCCAAAATAGAATGTTGGGAGTTCTAGAATTCCATAATAGAATGTTGAGAGTTTTAGGATTCCAAAATAGAATGTTGGGAGTTCTAGAATTCTAAAATAGAATGTTGGTGTTGCAGAATTACAAAATAATAGTTGGGAGTTCTAGAATTCCAAAATAGAATGTTGAGAGTTCTAGGATTCCAAAATAGAATGTTGTCAGTTCTAGAATTCTAAAATAGAATGTTGGTGTTGCAGAATTCCAAAATAGAATGTTGGGAGTTCTAGAATTCTAAAATAGAATATTGAGAGTTCTAGGATTCCAAAATAGAATGTTGGGAGTTCTAGAATTCTAAAATAGAATGTTGGTGTTGCAGAATTCCAAAATAGAATGTTGGGAGTTCTAGAATTCCAAAATAGAATGTTGAGAGTTCTAGGATTCCAAAATAGAATGTTGGGAGTTCTAGAATTCTAAAATAGAATGTTGGTGTTGCAGAATTACAAAATAATATGTTGGGAGTTCTAGAATTCCAAAATAGAATGTTGAGAGTTCTAGGATTCCAAAATAGAATGTTGGCAGTTCTAGAATTCTAAAATAGAATGTTGGTGTTGCAGAATTCCAACATAGAATGTTGGGAGTTCTAGAATTCCAAAATAGAATGTTGAGAGTTCTAGGATTCCAAAATAGAATGTTGGGAGTTCTAGAATTCTAAAATAGAATGTTGGTGTTGCAGAATTCTAAAATAGAATGTTGGGAGTTCTAGAATTCCAAAATAGAATGTTGAGCGTTCTAGGATTCCAAAATAGAATGTTGGGAGTTCTAGAATTTTAAAATAGAATGTTAAGAGTTCTAGGATTCCAAAATAGAATGTTGGCAGTTCTAGAATTCTAAAATAGAATATTGGTGTTGCAGAATAACAAAATAGAATTTTGGGAGTTCTAGAATTCCAAAATAGAATGTTGAGAGTTCTAAGATTCCAAAATAGAATGTTGAGAGTTCTAGGATTCCAAAATAGAATGTTGGGAGTTCTAGAATTCCAAAATAGAATGTTGGTGTTGCAGAATTCCAAAATAGAATGTTGGGAGTTCTAGAATTCCAAAATAGAATGTTGAGAGTTCTAGGATTCCAAAATAGAATGTTGGGAGTTCTAGAATGCTAAAATAGAATGTTGGTGTTGCAGAGTTCCAAAATAGAATGTTGGGAGTTCTTGAATTCCAAAATAGAATGTTGAGAGTTCTAGGATTCCAAAATAGAATGTTGGGAGTTCTAGAATTCCAAAATAGAATGTTGATGTTGCAGAATTCCAAAATAGAATGTTGGGAGTTCTAGAATTCCAAAATAGAATGTTGAGAGTTCTAGGATTCCAAAATAGAATGTTGAGAGTTCTAGAATTCCAAAATAGAATGTTGAGAGTTCTAGGATTCCAAAATAGAATGTTGCCAGTTCTAGAATTCTAAAATAGAATATTGGTGTTGCAGAATTCCAAAATAGAATGTTGGGAGTTCTAGAATTCCAAAATAGAATGTTGAGAGTTCTAGGATTCCAAAATAGAATGTTGGGAGTTCTAGAATTCTAAAATAGAATGTTGGTGTTGCAGAATTCTAAAATAGAATGTTGGGAGTTCTTGAATTCCAAAATAGAATGTTGAGAGTTCTAGGATTCCAAAATAGAATGTTGGGAGTTCTAGAATTCCAAAATAGAATGTTGATGTTGCAGAATTCCAAAATAGAATGTTGGGAGTTCTAGAATTCCAAAATAGAATGTTGAGAGTTCTAGGATTCCAAAATAGAATGTTGAGAGTTCTAGAATTCCAAAATAGAATGTTGAGAGTTCTAGAATTCTAAAATAGAATGTTGGTGTTGCAGAATTACAAAATAGAATGTTGGGAGTTCTAGAATTCCAAAATAGAATGTTGAGAGTTCTAGGATTCCAAAATAGAATGTTGGCAGTTCTAGAATTCTAAAATAGAATGTTGGTGTTGCTTAATTCCAAAATAGAATGTTGGGAGTTCTAGAATTCCAAAATAGAATGTTGGGAGTTCTAGAATTCTAAAATAGAATGTTGGTGTTGCAGAATAACAAAATAGAATGTTGGGAGTTCTAGAATTCCAAAATAGAATGTTGAGAGTTCTAGGATTCCAAAATAGAATGTTGGGAGTTCTAGAATTCCAAAATAGAATGTTGAGAGTTCTAGGATTCCAAAATAGAATGTTGGGAGTTCTAGAATTCTAAAATAGAATGTTGGTGTTGCAGAATTCCAAAATAGAATGCTGGGAGTTCTAGAATTCCAAAATAGAATGTTGAGCATTCTAGGATTCCAAAATAGAATGTTGAGCGTTCTAGAATTCCAAAATAGAATGTTGAGAGTTCTAGGATTCCAAAATAGAATGTTGGGAGTTCTAGAATTCTAAAATAGAATGTTGGTGTTGCAGAATTCCAAAATAGAATGTTGGAAATTCTAGAATTCCAAAATAGAATGTTGAGAGTTCTAGGATTCCAAAATAGAATGTTGGGAGTTCTAGAATTCTAAAATAGAATGTTGATGTTGCAGAATTACAAAATAGAATGTTGGGAGTTCTAGAATTCCAAAATAGAATGTTGAGAGTTCTAGGATTCCAAAATAGAATGTTGGGAGTTCTAGAATTCTAAAATAGAATGTTGGTGTTGCAGAATTACAAAATAGAATGTTGAGAGTTCTAGGATTCCAAAATAGAATGATGATAGTTCTAGGATTCCAAAATAGAATGTTGGGAGTTCTAGAATTCTAAAAATAGAATGTTGGTGTTGCAGAATTACAAAATAGAATGTTGGGAGTTCTAGAATTCCAAAATAGAATGTTGAGAGTTCTAGGATTCCAAAATAGAATGTTGGGAGTTCTAGAATTCTAAAATAGAATGTTGGTGTTGCAGAATTCCAAAATAGAATGTTGGGAGTTCTAGAATTCCAAAATAGAATGTTGGGAGTTCTAGAATTCTAAAATAGAATGTTGGTGTTGCAGAATTCCAAAATAGAATGTTGGGAGTTCTAGAATTCCATAATAGAATGTTGAGAGTTTTAGGATTCCAAAATAGAATGTTGGGAGTTCTAGAATTCTAAAATAGAATGTTGGTGTTGCAGAATTACAAAATAATAGTTGGGAGTTCTAGAATTCCAAAATAGAATGTTGAGAGTACTAGGATTCCAAAATAGAATGTTGTCAGTTCTAGAATTCTAAAATAGAATGTTGGTGTTGCAGAATTCCAAAATAGAATGTTGGGAGTTCTAGAATTCTAAAATAGAATATTGAGAGTTCTAGGATTCCAAAATAGAATGTTGGGAGTTCTAGAATTCTAAAATAGAATGTTGGTGTTGCAGAATTCCAAAATAGAATGTTGGGAGTTCTAGAATTCCAAAATATAATGTTGAGAGTTCTAGGATTCCAAAATAGAATGTTGGGAGTTCTAGAATTCTAAAATAGAATGTTGGTGTTGCAGAATTACAAAATAATATGTTGGGAGTTCTAGAATTCCAAAATAGAATGTTGAGAGTTCTAGGATTCCAAAATAGAATGTTGGCAGTTCTAGAATTCTAAAATAGAATGTTGGTGTTGCAGAATTCCAACATAGAATGTTGGGAGTTCTAGAATTCCAAAATAGAATGTTGAGAGTTCTAGGATTCCAAAATAGAATGTTGGGAGTTCTAGAATTCTAAAATAGAATGTTGGTGTTGCAGAATTCTAAAATAGAATGTTGGGAGTTCTAGAATTCCAAAATAGAATGTTGAGCGTTCTAGGATTCCAAAATAGAATGTTGGGAGTTCTAGAATTTTAAAATAGAATGTTAAGAGTTCTAGGATTCCAAAATAGAATGTTGGCAGTTCTAGAATTCTAAAATAGAATATTGGTGTTGCAGAATAACAAAATAGAATTTTGGGAGTTCTAGAATTCCAAAATAGAATGTTGAGAGTTCTAAGATTCCAAAATAGAATGTTGAGAGTTCTAGGATTCCAAAATAGAATGTTGGGAGTTCTAGAATTCCAAAATAGAATGTTGGTGTTGCAGAATTCCAAAATAGAATGTTGGGAGTTCTAGAATTCCAAAATAGAATGTTGGGAGTTCTAGAATGCTAAAATAGAATGTTGGTGTTGCAGAGTTCCAAAATAGAATGTTGGGAGTTCTAGAATTCCAAAATAGAATGTTGAGAGTTCTAGGATTCCAAAATAGAATGTTGCCAGTTCTAGAATTCTAAAATATAATATTGGTGTTGCAGAATTCCAAAATAGAATGTTGGGAGTTCTAGAATTCCAAAATAGAATGTTGAGAGTTCTAGGATTCCAAAATAGAATGTTGGGAGTTCTAGAATTCTAAAATAGAATGTTGGTGTTGCAGAATTCTAAAATAGAATGTTGGGAGTTCTTGAATTCCAAAATAGAATGTTGAGAGTTCTAGGATTCCAAAATAGAATGTTGGGAGTTCTAGAATTCCAAAATAGAATGTTGAGAGTTCAAGGATTCCAAAATAGAATGTTGAGAGTTCTAGAATTCCAAAATAGAATGTTGAGAGTTCTAGGATTCCAAAATAGAATGTTGGGAGTTCTAGAATTCTAAAATAGAATGTTGGTGTTGCAGAATTCCAAAATAGAATGTTGGGAGTTCTAGAATTCCAAAATATAATGTTGAGCATTCTAGGATTCCAAAATAGAATGTTGAGAGTTCTAGAATTCTAAAATAGAATGTTGGTGTTGCAGAATTCCAAAATAGAATGTTGGGAGTTCTAGAATACCAAAATAGAATGTTGAGAGTTCTAGGATTCCAAAATAGAATGTTGGGAGTTCTAGAATTCTAAAATAGAATGTTGGTGTTGCAGAATAACAAAATAGAATGTTGGGAGTTCTAGAATTCCAAAATAGAATGTTGAGAGTTCTAGGATTCCAAAATAGAATGATGAGAGTTCTAGGATTCCAAAATAGAATGTTGGAAGTTCTAGAATTCTAAAATAGTATGTTGGTGTTGCAAAATTCCAAAATAGAATGTTGGGAGTTCTAGAATTCCAAAATAGAATGTTGAGAGTTCTAGGATTCCAAAATAGAATGTTGGCAGTTATAGAATTTTAAAATAGAATGTTGGTGTTGCATAATTCCAAAATAGAATGTTGGGAGTTCTAGAATTCCAAAATAGAATGTTGAGAGTTCTAGGATTCCAAAATAGAATGTTGAGAGTTCTAGAATTCCAAAATAGAATGTTGAGAGTTCTAGGATTCCAAAATAGAATGTTGGGAGTTCTAGAATTCTAAAATAGAATGTTGGTGTTGCAGAATTCCAAAATAGAATGTTGGAAATTCTAGAATTCCAAAATAGAATGTTGAGAGTTCTAGGATTCCAAAATAGAATGTTGGGAGTTCTAGAATTCTAAAATAGAATGTTGATGTTGCAGAATTACAAAATAGAATGTTGGGAGTTCTAGAATTCCAAAATAGAATGTTGAGAGTTCTAGGATTCCAAAATAGAATGTTGGGAGTTCTAGAATTCTAAAATAGAATGTTGGTGTTGCAGAATTACAAAATAGAATGTTGAGAGTTCTAGGATTCCAAAATAGAATGATGATAGTTCTAGGATTCCAAAATAGAATGTTGGGAGTTCTAGAATTCTAAAAATAGAATGTTGGTGTTGCAGAATTACAAAATAGAATGTTGGGAGTTCTAGAATTCCAAAATAGAATGTTGAGAGTTCTAGGATTCCAAAATAGAATGCTGGGAGTTCTAGAATTCTAAAATAGAATGTTGGTGTTGCAGAATTACAAAATAGAATGTTGAGAGTTCTAGGATTCCAAAATAGAATGATGATAGTTCTAGGATTCCAAAATAGAATGTTGGGAGTTCTAGAATTCTAAAAATAGAATGTTGGTGTTGCAGAATTACAAAATAGAATGTTGGGAGTTCTAGAATTCCAAAATAGAATGTTGAGAGTTCTAGGATTCCAAAATAGAATGTTGGGAGTTCTAGAATTCTAAAATAGAATGTTGGTGTTGCAGAATTCCAAAATAGAATGTTGGGAGTTCTAGAATTCCAAAATAGAATGTTGGGAGTTCTAGAATTCTAAAATAGAATGTTGGTGTTGCAGAATTCCAAAATAGAATGTTGGGAGTTCTAGAATTCCATAATAGAATGTTGAGAGTTTTAGGATTCCAAAATAGAATGTTGGGAGTTCTAGAATTCTAAAATAGAATGTTGGTGTTGCAGAATTACAAAATAATAGTTGGGAGTTCTAGAATTCCAAAATAGAATGTTGAGAGTTCTAGGATTCCAAAATAGAATGTTGTCAGTTCTAGAATTCTAAAATAGAATGTTGGTGTTGCAGAATTCCAAAATAGAATGTTGGGAGTTCTAGAATTCTAAAATAGAATATTGAGAGTTCTAGGATTCCAAAATAGAATGTTGGGAGTTCTAGAATTCTAAAATAGAATGTTGGTGTTGCAGAATTCCAAAATAGAATGTTGGGAGTTCTAGAATTCCAAAATAGAATGTTGAGAGTTCTAGGATTCCAAAATAGAATGTTGGGAGTTCTAGAATTCTAAAATAGAATGTTGGTGTTGCAGAATTACAAAATATGTTGGGAGTTCTAGAATTCCAAAATAGAATGTTGAGAGTTCTAGGATTCCAAAATAGAATGTTGGCAGTTCTAGAATTCTAAAATAGAATGTTGGTGTTGCAGAATTCCAACATAGAATGTTGGGAGTTCTAGAATTCCAAAATAGAATGTTGAGAGTTCTAGGATTCCAAAATAGAATGTTGGGAGTTCTAGAATTCTAAAATAGAATGTTGGTGTTGCAGAATTCTAAAATAGAATGTTGGGAGTTCTAGAATTCCAAAATAGAATGTTGAGCGTTCTAGGATTCCAAAATAGAATGTTGGGAGTTCTAGAATTTTAAAATAGAATGTTAAGAGTTCTAGGATTCCAAAATAGAATGTTGGCAGTTCTAGAATTCTAAAATAGAATATTGGTGTTGCAGAATAACAAAATAGAATTTTGGGAGTTCTAGAATTCCAAAATAGAATGTTGAGAGTTCTAAGATTCCAAAATAGAATGTTGAGAGTTCTAGGATTCCAAAATAGAATGTTGGGAGTTCTAGAATTCCAAAATAGAATGTTGGTGTTGCAGAATTCCAAAATAGAATGTTGGGAGTTCTAGAATTCCAAAATAGAATGTTGAGAGTTCTAGGATTCCAAAATAGAATGTTGGGAGTTCTAGAATGCTAAATTAGAATGTTGGTGTTGCAGAGTTCCAAAATAGAATGTTGGGAGTTCTTGAATTTCAAAATAGAATGTTGAGAGTTCTAGGATTCCAAAATAGAATGTTGGGAGTTCTAGAATTCCAAAATAGAATGTTGATGTTGCAGAATTCCAAAATAGAATGTTGGGAGTTCTAGAATTCCAAAATAGAATGTTGAGAGTTCTAGGATTCCAAAATAGAATGTTGAGAGTTCTAGAATTCCAAAATAGAATGTTGAGAGTTCTAGGATTCCAAAATAGAATGTTGCCAGTTCTAGAATTCTAAAATAGAATATTGGTGTTGCAGAATTCCAAAATAGAATGTTGGGAGTTCTAGAATTCCAAAATAGAATGTTGAGAGTTCTAGGATTCCAAAATAGAATGTTGGGAGTTCTAGAATTCTAAAATAGAATGTTGGTGTTGCAGAATTACAAAATAGAATGTTGAGAGTTCTAGGATTCCAAAATAGAATGATGATAGTTCTAGGATTCCAAAATAGAATGTTGGGAGTTCTAGAATTCTAAAAATAGAATGTTGGTGTTGCAGAATTACAAAATAGAATGTTGGGAGTTCTAGAATTCCAAAATAGAATGTTGAGAGTTCTAGGATTCCAAAATAGAATGTTGGGAGTTCTAGAATTCTAAAATAGAATGTTGGTGTTGCAGAATTACAAAATAGAATGTTGGGAGTTCTAGAATTCCAAAATAGAATGTTGAGAGTTCTAGGATTCCAAAATAGAATGTTGGGAGTTCTAGAATTCTAAAATAGAATGTTGGTGTTGCAGAATTACAAAATAGAATGTTGAGAGTTCTAGGATTCCAAAATAGAATGATGATAGTTCTAGGATTCCAAAATAGAATGTTGGGAGTTCTAGAATTCTAAAAATAGAATGTTGGTGTTGCAGAATTACAAAATAGAATGTTGGGAGTTCTAGAATTCCAAAATAGAATGTTGAGAGTTCTAGGATTCCAAAATAGAATGTTGGGAGTTCTAGAATTCTAAAATAGAATGTTGGTGTTGCAGAATTCCAAAATAGAATGTTGGGAGTTCTAGAATTCCAAAATAGAATGTTGAGAGTTCTAGGATTCCAAAATAGAATGTTGGGAGTTCTAGAATTCCAAAATAGAATGTTGGGAGTTCTAGAATTCTAAAATAGAATGTTGGTGTTGCAGAATTCCAAAATAGAATGTTGGGAGTTCTAGAATTCCATAATAGAATGTTGAGAGTTTTAGGATTCCAAAATAGAATGTTGGGAGTTCTAGAATTCTAAAATAGAATGTTGGTGTTGCAGAATTACAAAATAATAGTTGGGAGTTCTAGAATTCCAAAATAGAATGTTGAGAGTTCTAGGATTCCAAAATAGAATGTTGTCAGTTCTAGAATTCTAAAATAGAATGTTGGTGTTGCAGAATTCCAAAATAGAATGTTGGGAGTTCTAGAATTCTAAAATAGAATATTGAGAGTTCTAGGATTCCAAAATAGAATGTTGGGAGTTCTAGAATTCTAAAATAGAATGTTGGTGTTGCAGAATTCCAAAATAGAATGTTGGGAGTTCTAGAATTCCAAAATAGAATGTTGAGAGTTCTAGGATTCCAAAATAGAATGTTGGGAGTTCTAGAATTCTAAAATAGAATGTTGGTGTTGCAGAATTACAAAATAATATGTTGGGAGTTCTAGAATTCCAAAATAGAATGTTGAGAGTTCTAGGATTCCAAAATAGAATGTTGGCAGTTCTAGAATTCTAAAATAGAATGTTGGTGTTGCAGAATTCCAACATAGAATGTTGGGAGTTCTAGAATTCCAAAATAGAATGTTGAGAGTTCTAGGATTCCAAAATAGAATGTTGGGAGTTCTAGAATTCTAAAATAGAATGTTGGTGTTGCAGAATTCTAAAATAGAATGTTGGGAGTTCTAGAATTCCAAAATAGAATGTTGAGCGTTCTAGGATTCCAAAATAGAATGTTGGGAGTTCTAGAATTTTAAAATAGAATGTTAAGAGTTCTAGGATTCCAAAATAGAATGTTGGCAGTTCTAGAATTCTAAAATAGAATATTGGTGTTGCAGAATAACAAAATAGAATTTTGGGAGTTCTAGAATTCCAAAATAGAATGTTGAGAGTTCTAAGATTCCAAAATAGAATGTTGAGAGTTCTAGGATTCCAAAATAGAATGTTGGGAGTTCTAGAATTCCAAAATAGAATGTTGGTGTTGCAGAATTCCAAAATAGAATGTTGGGAGTTCTAGAATTCCAAAATAGAATGTTGAGAGTTCTAGGATTCCAAAATAGAATGTTGGGAGTTCTAGAATGCTAAAATAGAATGTTGGTGTTGCAGAGTTCCAAAATAGAATGTTGGGAGTTCTTGAATTTCAAAATAGAATGTTGAGAGTTCTAGGATTCCAAAATAGAATGTTGGGAGTTCTAGAATTCCAAAATAGAATGTTGATGTTGCAGAATTCCAAAATAGAATGTTGGGAGTTCTAGAATTCCAAAATAGAATGTTGAGAGTTCTAGGATTCCAAAATAGAATGTTGAGAGTTCTAGAATTCCAAAATAGAATGTTGAGAGTTCTAGGATTCCAAAATAGAATGTTGCCAGTTCTAGAATTCTAAAATAGAATATTGGTGTTGCAGAATTCCAAAATAGAATGTTGGGAGTTCTAGAATTCCAAAATAGAATGTTGAGAGTTCTAGGATTCCAAAATAGAATGTTGGGAGTTCTAGAATTCTAAAATAGAATGTTGGTGTTGCAGAATTACAAAATAGAATGTTGAGAGTTCTAGGATTCCAAAATAGAATGATGATAGTTCTAGGATTCCAAAATAGAATGTTGGGAGTTCTAGAATTCTAAAAATAGAATGTTGGTGTTGCAGAATTACAAAATAGAATGTTGGGAGTTCTAGAATTCCAAAATAGAATGTTGAGAGTTCTAGGATTCCAAAATAGAATGTTGGGAGTTCTAGAATTCTAAAATAGAATGTTGGTGTTGCAGAATTCCAAAATAGAATGTTGGGAGTTCTAGAATTCCAAAATAGAATGTTGGGAGTTCTAGAATTCTAAAATAGAATGTTGGTGTTGCAGAATTCCAAAATAGAATGTTGGGAGTTCTAGAATTCCATAATAGAATGTTGAGAATTTTAGGATTCCAAAATAGAATGTTGGGAGTTCTAGAATTCTAAAATAGAATGTTGGTGTTGCAGAATTACAAAATAATAGTTGGGAGTTCTAGAATTCCAAAATAGAATGTTGAGAGTTCTAGGATTCCAAAATAGAATGTTGTCAGTTCTAGAATTCTAAAATAGAATGTTGGTGTTGCAGAATTCCAAAATAGAATGTTGGGAGTTCTAGAATTCTAAAATAGAATATTGAGAGTTCTAGGATTCCAAAATAGAATGTTGGGAGTTCTAGAATTCTAAAATAGAATGTTGGTGTTGCAGAATTCCAAAATAGAATGTTGGGAGTTCTAGAATTCCAAAATAGAATGTTGAGAGTTCTAGGATTCCAAAATAGAATGTTGGGAGTTCTAGAATTCTAAAATAGAATGTTGGTGTTGCAGAATTACAAAATAGAATGTTGGGAGTTCTAGAATTCCAAAATAGAATGTTGAGCGTTCTAGGATTCCAAAATAGAATGTTGGGAGTTCTAGAATTTTAAAATAGAATGTTAAGAGTTCTAGGATTCCAAAATAGAATGTTGGCAGTTCTAGAATTCTAAAATAGAATATTGGTGTTGCAGAATAACAAAATAGAATTTTGGGAGTTCTAGAATTCCAAAATAGAATGTTGAGAGTTCTAAGATTCCAAAATAGAATGTTGAGAGTTCTAGGATTCCAAAATAGAATGTTGGGAGTTCTAGAATTCCAAAATAGAATGTTGGTGTTGCAGAATTCCAAAATAGAATGTTGGGAGTTCTAGAATTCCAAAATAGAATGTTGAGAGTTCTAGGATTCCAAAATAGAATGTTGGGAGTTCTAGAATGCTAAAATAGAATGTTGGTGTTGCAGAGTTCCAAAATAGAATGTTGGGAGTTCTTGAATTCCAAAATAGAATGTTGAGAGTTCTAGGATTCCAAAATAGAATGTTGGGAGTTCTAGAATTCCAAAATAGAATGTTGATGTTGCAGAATTCCAAAATAGAATGTTGGGAGTTCTAGAATTCCAAAATAGAATGTTGAGAGTTCTAGGATTCCAAAATAGAATGTTGAGAGTTCTAGAATTCCAAAATAGAATGTTGAGAGTTCTAGGATTCCAAAATAGAATGTTGCCAGTTCTAGAATTCTAAAATAGAATATTGGTGTTGCAGAATTCCAAAATAGAATGTTGGGAGTTCTAGAATTCCAAAATAGAATGTTGAGAGTTCTAGGATTCCAAAATAGAATGTTGGGAGTTCTAGAATTCTAAAATAGAATGTTGGTGTTGCAGAATTCTAAAATAGAATGTTGGGAGTTCTTGAATTCCAAAATAGAATGTTGAGAGTTCTAGGATTCCAAAATAGAATGTTGGGAGTTCTAGAATTCCAAAATAGAATGTTGATGTTGCAGAATTCCAAAATAGAATGTTGGGAGTTCTAGAATTCCAAAATAGAATGTTGAGAGTTCTAGGATTCCAAAATAGAATGTTGAGAGTTCTAGAATTCCAAAATAGAATGTTGAGAGTTCTAGAATTCTAAAATAGAATGTTGGTGTTGCAGAATTACAAAATAGAATGTTGGGAGTTCTAGAATTCCAAAATAGAATGTTGAGAGTTCTAGGATTCCAAAATAGAATGTTGGCAGTTCTAGAATTCTAAAATAGAATGTTGGTGTTGCTTAATTCCAAAATAGAATGTTGGGAGTTCTAGAATTCCAAAATAGAATGTTGGGAGTTCTAGAATTCTAAAATAGAATGTTGGTGTTGCAGAATAACAAAATAGAATGTTGGGAGTTCTAGAATTCCAAAATAGAATGTTGAGAGTTCTAGGATTCCAAAATAGAATGTTGGGAGTTCTAGAATTCCAAAATAGAATGTTGAGAGTTCTAGGATTCCAAAATAGAATGTTGGGAGTTCTAGAATTCTAAAATAGAATGTTGGTGTTGCAGAATTCCAAAATAGAATGCTGGGAGTTCTAGAATTCCAAAATAGAATGTTGAGCATTCTAGGATTCCAAAATAGAATGTTGAGAGTTCTAGAATTCCAAAATAGAATGTTGAGAGTTCTAGGATTCCAAAATAGAATGTTGGGAGTTCTAGAATTCTAAAATAGAATGTTGGTGTTGCAGAATTCCAAAATAGAATGTTGGAAATTCTAGAATTCCAAAATAGAATGTTGAGAGTTCTAGGATTCCAAAATAGAATGTTGGGAGTTCTAGAATTCTAAAATAGAATGTTGATGTTGCAGAATTACAAAATAGAATGTTGGGAGTTCTAGAATTCCAAAATAGAATGTTGAGAGTTCTAGGATTCCACAATAGAATGTTGGGAGTTCTAGAATTCTAAAATAGAATGTTGGTGTTGCAGAATTACAAAATAGAATGTTGAGAGTTCTAGGATTCCAAAATAGAATGATGATAGTTCTAGGATTCCAAAATAGAATGTTGGGAGTTCTAGAATTCTAAAAATAGAATGTTGGTGTTGCAGAATTACAAAATAGAATGTTGGGAGTTCTAGAATTCCAAAATAGAATGTTGAGAGTTCTAGGATTCCAAAATAGAATGTTGGGAGTTCTAGAATTCTAAAATAGAATGTTGGTGTTGCAGAATTACAAAATAGAATGTTGAGAGTTCTAGGATTCCAAAATAGAATGATGATAGTTCTAGGATTCCAAAATAGAATGTTGGGAGTTCTAGAATTCTAAAAATAGAATGTTGGTGTTGCAGAATTACAAAATAGAATGTTGGGAGTTCTAGAATTCCAAAATAGAATGTTGAGAGTTCTAGGATTCCAAAATAGAATGTTGGGAGTTCAAGAATTCTAAAATAGAATGTTGGTGTTGCAGAATTCCAAAATAGAATGTTGGGAGTTCTAGAATTCCAAAATAGAATGTTGGGAGTTCTAGAATTCTAAAATAGAATGTTGGTGTTGCAGAATTCCAAAATAGAATGTTGGGAGTTCTAGAATTCCATAATAGAATGTTGAGAGTTTTAGGATTCCAAAATAGAATGTTGGGAGATCTAGAATTCTAAAATAGAATGTTGGTGTTGCAGAATTACAAAATAATAGTTGGGAGTTCTAGAATTCCAAAATAGAATGTTGAGAGTTCTAGGATTCCAAAATAGAATGTTGTCAGTTCTAGAATTCTAAAATAGAATGTTGGTGTTGCAGAATTCCAAAATAGAATGTTGGGAGTTCTAGAATTCTAAAATAGAATATTGAGAGTTCTAGGATTCCAAAATAGAATGTTGGGAGTTCTAGAATTCTAAAATAGAATGTTGGTGTTGCAGAATTCCAAAATAGAATGTTGGGAGTTCTAGAATTCCAAAATAGAATGTTGAGAGTTCTAGGATTCCAAAATAGAATGTTGGGAGTTCTAGAATTCTAAAATAGAATGTTGGTGTTGCAGAATTACAAAATAATATGTTGGGAGTTCTAGAATTCCAAAATAGAATGTTGAGAGTTCTAGGATTCCAAAATAGAATGTTGGCAGTTCTAGAATTCTAAAATAGAATGTTGGTGTTGCAGAATTCTAAAATAGAATGTTGGGAGTTCTAGAATTCCAAAATAGAATGTTGAGCGTTCTAGGATTCCAAAATAGAATGTTGGGAGTTCTAGAATTTTAAAATAGAATGTTAAGAGTTCTAGGATTCCAAAATAGAATGTTGGCAGTTCTAGAATTCTAAAATAGTATATTGGTGTTGCAGAATAACAAAATAGAATTTTGGGAGTTCTAGAATTCCAAAATAGAATGTTGAGAGTTCTAAGATTCCAAAATAGAATGTTGAGAGTTCTAGGATTCCAAAATAGAATGTTGGGAGTTCTAGAATTCCAAAATAGAATGTTGGTGTTGCAGAATTCCAAAATAGAATGTTGGGAGTTCTAGAATTCCAAAATAGAATGTTGGGAGTTCTAGAATGCTAAAATAGAATGTTGGTGTTGCAGAGTTCCAAAATAGAATGTTGGGAGTTCTAGAATTCCAAAATAGAATGTTGAGAGTTCTAGGATTCCAAAATAGAATGTTGCCAGTTCTAGAATTCTAAAATAGAATATTGGTGTTGCAGAATTCCAAAATAGAATGTTGGGAGTTCTAGAATTCCAAAATAGAATGTTGAGAGTTCTAGGATTCCAAAATAGAATGTTGGGAGTTCTAGAATTCTAAAATAGAATGTTGGTGTTGCAGAATTCTAAAATAGAATGTTGGGAGTTCTTGAATTCCAAAATAGAATGTTGAGAGTTCTAGGATTCCAAAATAGAATGTTGATGTTGCAGAATTCCAAAATAGAATGTTGGGAGTTCTAGAATTCCAAAATAGAATGTTGAGAGTTCTAGGATTCCAAAATAGAATGTTGAGAGTTCTAGAATTCCAAAATAGAATGTTGAGAGTTCTAGGATTCCAAAATAGAATGTTGGGAGTTCTAGAATTCTAAAATAGAATGTTGGTGTTGCAGAATTCCAAAATAGAATGTTGGGAGTTCTAGAATTCCAAAATAGAATGTTGAGAGTTCTAGGATTCCAAAATAGAATGTTGGGAGTTCTAGAATTCTAAAATAGAATGTTGGTGTTGCAGAATTACAAAATAATATGTTGGGAGTTCTAGAATTCCAAAATAGAATGTTGAGAGTTCTAGGATTCCAAAATAGAATGTTGGCAGTTCTAGAATTCTAAAATAGAATGTTGGTGTTGCAGAATTCCAACATAGAATGTTGGGAGTTCTAGAATTCCAAAATAGAATGTTGAGAGTTCTAGGATTCCAAAATAGAATGTTGGGAGTTCTAGAATTCTAAAATAGAATGTTGGTGTTGCAGAATTCTAAAATAGAATGTTGGGAGTTCTAGAATTCCAAAATAGAATGTTGAGCGTTCTAGGATTCCAAAATAGAATGTTGGGAGTTCTAGAATTTTAAAATAGAATGTTAAGAGTTCTGGGATTCCAAAATAGAATGTTGGCAGTTCTAGAATTCTAAAATAGAATATTGGTGTTGCAGAATAACAAAATAGAATTTTGGGAGTTCTAGAATTCCAAAATAGAATGTTGAGAGTTCTAGGATTCCAAAATAGAATGTTGGGAGTTCTAGAATTCCAAAATAGAATGTTGGTGTTGCAGAATTCCAAAATAGAATGTTGGGAGTTCTAGAATTCCAAAATAGAATGTTGAGAGTTCTAGGATTCCAAAATAGAATGTTGGGAGTTCTAGAATGCTAAAATAGAATGTTGGTGTTGCAGAGTTCCAAAATAGAATGTTGGGAGTTCTTGAATTCCAAAATAGAATGTTGAGAGTTCTAGGATTCCAAAATAGAATGTTGGGAGTTCTAGAATTCCAAAATAGAATGTTGATGTTGCAGAATTCCAAAATAGAATGTTGGGAGTTCTAGAATTCCAAAATAGAATGTTGAGAGTTCTAGGATTCCAAAATAGAATGTTGAGAGTTCTAGAATTCCAAAATAGAATGTTGAGAGTTCTAGGATTCCAAAATAGAATGTTGCCAGTTCTAGAATTCTAAAATAGAATATTGGTGTTGCAGAATTCCAAAATAGAATGTTGGGAGTTCTAGAATTCCAAAATAGAATGTTGAGAGTTCTAGGATTCCAAAATAGAATGTTGGGAGTTCTAGAATTCTAAAATAGAATGTTGGTGTTGCAGAATTCTAAAATAGAATGTTGGGAGTTCTTGAATTCCAAAATAGAATGTTGAGAGTTCTAGGATTCCAAAATAGAATGTTGGGAGTTCTAGAATTCCAAAATAGAATGTTGATGTTGCAGAATTCCAAAATAGAATGTTGGGAGTTCTAGAATTCCAAAATAGAATGTTGAGAGTTCTAGGATTCCAAAATAGAATGTTGAGAGTTCTAGAATTCCAAAATAGAATGTTGAGAGTTCTAGAATTCTAAAATAGAATGTTGGTGTTGCAGAATTACAAAATAGAATGTTGGGAGTTCTAGAATTCCAAAATAGAATGTTGAGAGTTCTAGGATTCCAAAATAGAATGTTGGCAGTTCTAGAATTCTAAAATAGAATGTTGGTGTTGCAGAATAACAAAATAGAATGTTGGGAGTTCTAGAATTCCAAAATAGAATGTTGAGAGTTCTAGGATTCCAAAATAGAATGTTGGGAGTTCTAGAATTCCAAAATAGAATGTTGAGAGTTCTAGGATTCCAAAATAGAATGTTGGGAGTTCTAGAATTCTAAAATAGAATGTTGGTGTTGCTTAATTCCAAAATAGAATGTTGGGAGTTCTAGAATTCCAAAATAGAATGTTGGGAGTTCTAGAATTCTAAAATAGAATGTTGGTGTTGCAGAATAACAAAATAGAATGTTGGGAGTTCTAGAATTCCAAAATAGAATGTTGAGAGTTCTAGGATTCCAAAATAGAATGTTGGGAGTTCTAGAATTCCAAAATAGAATGTTGAGAGTTCTAGGATTCCAAAATAGAATGTTGGGAGTTCTAGAATTCTAAAATAGAATGTTGGTGTTGCAGAATTCCAAAATAGAATGCTGGGAGTTCTAGAATTCCAAAATAGAATGTTGAGCATTCTAGGATTCCAAAATAGAATGTTGAGAGTTCTAGAATTCCAAAATAGAATGTTGAGAGTTCTAGGATTCCAAAATAGAATGTTGGGAGTTCTAGAATTCTAAAATAGAATGTTGGTGTTGCAGAATTCCAAAATAGAATGTTGGAAATTCTAGAATTCCAAAATAGAATGTTGAGAGTTCTAGGATTCCAAAATAGAATGTTGGGAGTTCTAGAATTCTAAAATAGAATGTTGATGTTGCAGAATTACAAAATAGAATGTTGGGAGTTCTAGAATTCCAAAATAGAATGTTGAGAGTTCTAGGATTCCAAAATAGAATGTTGGGAGTTCTAGAATTCTAAAATAGAATGTTGGTGTTGCAGAATTACAAAATAGAATGTTGAGAGTTCTAGGATTCCAAAATAGAATGATGATAGTTCTAGGATTCCAAAATAGAATGTTGGGAGTTCTAGAATTCTAAAAATAGAATGTTGGTGTTGCAGAATTACAAAATAGAATGTTGGGAGTTCTAGAATTCCAAAATAGAATGTTGGGAGTTCTAGAATTCCAAAATAGAATGTTGATGTTGCAGAATTCCAAAATAGAATGTTGGGAGTTCTAGAATTCCAAAATAGAATGTTGAGAGTTCTAGGATTCCAAAATAGAATGTTGAGAGTTATAGAATTCCAAAATAGAATGTTGAGAGTTCTAGGATTCCAAAATAGAATGTTGCCAGTTCTAGAATTCTAAAATAGAATATTGGTGTTGCAGAATTCCAAAATAGAATGTTGGGAGTTCTAGAATTCCAAAATAGAATGTTGAGAGTTCTAGGATTCCAAAATAGAATGTTGGGAGTTCTAGAATTCTAAAATAGAATGTTGGTGTTGCAGAATTCTAAAATAGAATGTTGGGAGTTCTTGAATTCCAAAATAGAATGTTGAGAGTTCTAGGATTCCAAAATAGAATGTTGGGAGTTCTAGAATTCCAAAATAGAATGTTGATGTTGCAGAATTCCAAAATAGAATGTTGGGAGTTCTAGAATTCCAAAATAGAATGTTGAGAGTTCTAGGATTCCAAAATAGAATGTTGAGAGTTCTAGAATTCCAAAATAGAATGTTGAGAGTTCTAGAATTCTAAAATAGAATGTTGGTGTTGCAGAATTACAAAATAGAATGTTGGGAGTTCTAGAATTCCAAAATAGAATGTTGAGAGTTCTAGGATTCCAAAATAGAATGTTGGCAGTTCTAGAATTCTAAAATAGAATGTTGGTGTTGCTTAATTCCAAAATAGAATGTTGGGAGTTCTAGAATTCCAAAATAGAATGTTGGGAGTTCTAGAATTCTAAAATAGAATGTTGGTGTTGCAGAATAACAAAATAGAATGTTGGGAGTTCTAGAATTCCAAAATAGAATGTTGAGAGTTCTAGGATTCCAAAATAGAATGTTGGGAGTTCTAGAATTCCAAAATAGAATGTTGAGAGTTCTAGGATTCCAAAATAGAATGTTGGGAGTTCTAGAATTCTAAAATAGAATGTTGGTGTTGCAGAATTCCAAAATAGAATGCTGGGAGTTCTAGAATTCCAAAATAGAATGTTGAGCATTCTAGGATTCCAAAATAGAATGTTGAGAGTTCTAGAATTCCAAAATAGAATGTTGAGAGTTCTAGGATTCCAAAATAGAATGTTGGGAGTTCTAGAATTCTAAAATAGAATGTTGGTGTTGCAGAATTCCAAAATAGAATGTTGGAAATTCTAGAATTCCAAAATAGAATGTTGAGAGTTCTAGGATTCCAAAATAGAATGTTGGGAGTTCTAGAATTCTAAAATAGAATGTTGATGTTGCAGAATTACAAAATAGAATGTTGGGAGTTCTAGAATTCCAAAATAGAATGTTGAGAGTTCTAGGATTCCAAAATAGAATGTTGGGAGTTCTAGAATTCTAAAATAGAATGTTGGTGTTGCAGAATTACAAAATAGAATGTTGAGAGTTCTAGGATTCCAAAATAGAATGATGATAGTTCTAGGATTCCAAAATAGAATGTTGGGAGTTCTAGAATTCTAAAAATAGAATGTTGGTGTTGCAGAATTACAAAATAGAATGTTGGGAGTTCTAGAATTCCAAAATAGAATGTTGAGAGTTCTAGGATTCCAAAATAGAATGTTGGGAGTTCTAGAATTCTAAAATAGAATGTTGGTGTTGCAGAATTACAAAATAGAATGTTGAGAGTTCTAGGATTCCAAAATAGAATGATGATAGTTCTAGGATTCCAAAATAGAATGTTGGGAGTTCTAGAATTCTAAAAATAGAATGTTGGTGTTGCAGAATTACAAAATAGAATGTTGGGAGTTCTAGAATTCCAAAATAGAATGTTGAGAGTTCTAGGATTCCAAAATAGAATGTTGGGAGTTCTAGAATTCTAAAATAGAATGTTGGTGTTGCAGAATTCCAAAATAGAATGTTGGGAGTTCTAGAATTCCAAAATAGAATGTTGGGAGTTCTAGAATTCTAAAATAGAATGTTGGTGTTGCAGAATTCCAAAATAGAATGTTGGGAGTTCTAGAATTCTAAAATAGAATATTGAGAGTTCTAGGATTCCAAAATAGAATGTTGGGAGTTCTAGAATTCTAAAATAGAATGTTGGTGTTGCAGAATTCCAAAATAGAATGTTGGGAGTTCTAGAATTCCAAAATAGAATGTTGAGAGTTCTAGGATTCCAAAATAGAATGTTGGGAGTTCTAGAATTCTAAAATAGAATGTTGGTGTTGCAGAATTACAAAATAATATGTTGGGAGTTCTAGAATTCCAAAATAGAATGTTGAGAGTTCTAGGATTCCAAAATAGAATGTTGGCAGTTCTAGAATTCTAAAATAGAATGTTGGTGTTGCAGAATTCCAACATAGAATGTTGGGAGTTCTAGAATTCCAAAATAGAATGTTGAGAGTTCTAGGATTCCAAAATAGAATGTTGGGAGTTCTAGAATTCTAAAATAGAATGTTGGTGTTGCAGAATTCTAAAATAGAATGTTGGGAGTTCTAGAATTCCAAAATAGAATGTTGAGCGTTCTAGGATTCCAAAATAGAATGTTGGGAGTTCTAGAATTTTAAAATAGAATGTTAAGAGTTCTAGGATTCCAAAATAGAATGTTGGCAGTTCTAGAATTCTAAAATAGAATATTGGTGTTGCAGAATAACAAAATAGAATTTTGGGAGTTCTAGAATTCCAAAATAGAATGTTGAGAGTTCTAAGATTCCAAAATAGAATGTTGAGAGTTCTAGGATTCCAAAATAGAATGTTGGGAGTTCTAGAATTCCAAAATAGAATGTTGGTGTTGCAGAATTCCAAAATAGAATGTTGGGAGTTCTAGAATTCCAAAATAGAATGTTGGGAGTTCTAGAATGCTAAAATAGAATGTTGGTGTTGCAGAGTTCCAAAATAGAATGTTGGGAGTTCTAGAATTCCAAAATAGAATGTTGAGAGTTCTAGGATTCCAAAATAGAATGTTGCCAGTTCTAGAATTCTAAAATAGAATATTGGTGTTGCAGAATTCCAAAATAGAATGTTGGGAGTTCTAGAATTCCAAAATAGAATGTTGAGAGTTCTAGGATTCCAAAATAGAATGTTGGGAGTTCTAGAATTCTAAAATAGAATGTTGGTGTTGCAGAATTACAAAATAGAATGTTGAGAGTTCAAGGATTCCAAAATAGAATGATGATAGTTCTAGGATTCCAAAATAGAATGTTGGGAGTTCTAGAATTCTAAAAATAGAATGTTGGTGTTGCAGAATTACAAAATAGAATGTTGGGAGTTCTAGAATTCCAAAATAGAATGTTGAGAGTTCTAGGATTCCAAAATAGAATGTTGGGAGTTCTAGAATTCTAAAATAGAATGTTGGTGTTGCAGAATTCCAAAATAGAATGTTGGGAGTTCTAGAATTCCAAAATAGAATGTTGGGAGTTCTAGAATTCTAAAATAGAATGTTGGTGTTGCAGAATTCCAAAATAGAATGTTGGGAGTTCTAGAATTCCATAATAGAATGTTGAGAATTTTAGGATTCCAAAATAGAATGTTGGGAGTTCTAGAATTCTAAAATAGAATGTTGGTGTTGCAGAATTACAAAATAATAGTTGGGAGTTCTAGAATTCCAAAATAGAATGTTGAGAGTTCTAGGATTCCAAAATAGAATGTTGTCAGTTCTAGAATTCTAAAATAGAATGTTGGTGTTGCAGAATTCCAAAATAGAATGTTGGGAGTTCTAGAATTCTAAAATAGAATATTGAGAGTTCTAGGATTCCAAAATAGAATGTTGGGAGTTCTAGAATTCTAAAATAGAATGTTGGTGTTGCAGAATTCCAAAATAGAATGTTGGGAGTTCTAGAATTCCAAAATAGAATGTTGAGAGTTCTAGGATTCCAAAATAGAATGTTGGGAGTTCTAGAATTCTAAAATAGAATGTTGGTGTTGCAGAATTACAAAATAGAATGTTGGGAGTTCTAGAATTCCAAAATAGAATGTTGAGCGTTCTAGGATTCCAAAATAGAATGTTGGGAGTTCTAGAATTTTAAAATAGAATGTTAAGAGTTCTAGGATTCCAAAATAGAATGTTGGCAGTTCTAGAATTCTAAAATAGAATATTGGTGTTGCAGAATAACAAAATAGAATTTTGGGAGTTCTAGAATTCCAAAATAGAATGTTGAGAGTTCTAAGATTCCAAAATAGAATGTTGAGAGTTCTAGGATTCCAAAATAGAATGTTGGGAGTTCTAGAATTCCAAAATAGAATGTTGGTGTTGCAGAATTCCAAAATAGAATGTTGGGAGTTCTAGAATTCCAAAATAGAATGTTGAGAGTTCTAGGATTCCAAAATAGAATGTTGGGAGTTCTAGAATGCTAAAATAGAATGTTGGTGTTGCAGAGTTCCAAAATAGAATGTTGGGAGTTCTTGAATTCCAAAATAGAATGTTGAGAGTTCTAGGATTCCAAAATAGAATGTTGGGAGTTCTAGAATTCCAAAATAGAATGTTGATGTTGCAGAATTCCAAAATAGAATGTTGGGAGTTCTAGAATTCCAAAATAGAATGTTGAGAGTTCTAGGATTCCAAAATAGAATGTTGAGAGTTCTAGAATTCCAAAATAGAATGTTGAGAGTTCTAGGATTCCAAAATAGAATGTTGCCAGTTCTAGAATTCTAAAATAGAATATTGGTGTTGCAGAATTCCAAAATAGAATGTTGGGAGTTCTAGAATTCCAAAATAGAATGTTGAGAGTTCTAGGATTCCAAAATAGAATGTTGGGAGTTCTAGAATTCTAAAATAGAATGTTGGTGTTGCAGAATTCTAAAATAGAATGTTGGGAGTTCTTGAATTCCAAAATAGAATGTTGAGAGTTCTAGGATTCCAAAATAGAATGTTGGGAGTTCTAGAATTCCAAAATAGAATGTTGATGTTGCAGAATTCCAAAATAGAATGTTGGGAGTTCTAGAATTCCAAAATAGAATGTTGAGAGTTCTAGGATTCCAAAATAGAATGTTGAGAGTTCTAGAATTCCAAAATAGAATGTTGAGAGTTCTAGAATTCTAAAATAGAATGTTGGTGTTGCAGAATTACAAAATAGAATGTTGGGAGTTCTAGAATTCCAAAATAGAATGTTGAGAGTTCTAGGATTCCAAAATAGAATGTTGGCAGTTCTAGAATTCTAAAATAGAATGTTGGTGTTGCTTAATTCCAAAATAGAATGTTGGGAGTTCTAGAATTCCAAAATAGAATGTTGGGAGTTCTAGAATTCTAAAATAGAATGTTGGTGTTGCAGAATAACAAAATAGAATGTTGGGAGTTCTAGAATTCCAAAATAGAATGTTGAGAGTTCTAGGATTCCAAAATAGAATGTTGGGAGTTCTAGAATTCCAAAATAGAATGTTGAGAGTTCTAGGATTCCAAAATAGAATGTTGGGAGTTCTAGAATTCTAAAATAGAATGTTGGTGTTGCAGAATTCCAAAATAGAATGCTGGGAGTTCTAGAATTCCAAAATAGAATGTTGAGCATTCTAGGATTCCAAAATAGAATGTTGAGAGTTCTAGAATTCCAAAATAGAATGTTGAGAGTTCTAGGATTCCAAAATAGAATGTTGGGAGTTCTAGAATTCTAAAATAGAATGTTGGTGTTGCAGAATTCCAAAATAGAATGTTGGAAATTCTAGAATTCCAAAATAGAATGTTGAGAGTTCTAGGATTCCAAAATAGAATGTTGGGAGTTCTAGAATTCTAAAATAGAATGTTGATGTTGCAGAATTACAAAATAGAATGTTGGGAGTTCTAGAATTCCAAAATAGAATGTTGAGAGTTCTAGGATTCCACAATAGAATGTTGGGAGTTCTAGAATTCTAAAATAGAATGTTGGTGTTGCAGAATTACAAAATAGAATGTTGAGAGTTCTAGGATTCCAAAATAGAATGATGATAGTTCTAGGATTCCAAAATAGAATGTTGGGAGTTCTAGAATTCTAAAAATAGAATGTTGGTGTTGCAGAATTACAAAATAGAATGTTGGGAGTTCTAGAATTCCAAAATAGAATGTTGAGAGTTCTAGGATTCCAAAATAGAATGTTGGGAGTTCTAGAATTCTAAAATAGAATGTTGGTGTTGCAGAATTACAAAATAGAATGTTGAGAGTTCTAGGATTCCAAAATAGAATGATGATAGTTCTAGGATTCCAAAATAGAATGTTGGGAGTTCTAGAATTCTAAAAATAGAATGTTGGTGTTGCAGAATTACAAAATAGAATGTTGGGAGTTCTAGAATTCCAAAATAGAATGTTGAGAGTTCTAGGATTCCAAAATAGAATGTTGGGAGTTCAAGAATTCTAAAATAGAATGTTGGTGTTGCAGAATTCCAAAATAGAATGTTGGGAGTTCTAGAATTCCAAAATAGAATGTTGGGAGTTCTAGAATTCTAAAATAGAATGTTGGTGTTGCAGAATTCCAAAATAGAATGTTGGGAGTTCTAGAATTCCATAATAGAATGTTGAGAGTTTTAGGATTCCAAAATAGAATGTTGGGAGATCTAGAATTCTAAAATAGAATGTTGGTGTTGCAGAATTACAAAATAATAGTTGGGAGTTCTAGAATTCCAAAATAGAATGTTGAGAGTTCTAGGATTCCAAAATAGAATGTTGTCAGTTCTAGAATTCTAAAATAGAATGTTGGTGTTGCAGAATTCCAAAATAGAATGTTGGGAGTTCTAGAATTCTAAAATAGAATATTGAGAGTTCTAGGATTCCAAAATAGAATGTTGGGAGTTCTAGAATTCTAAAATAGAATGTTGGTGTTGCAGAATTCCAAAATAGAATGTTGGGAGTTCTAGAATTCCAAAATAGAATGTTGAGAGTTCTAGGATTCCAAAATAGAATGTTGGGAGTTCTAGAATTCTAAAATAGAATGTTGGTGTTGCAGAATTACAAAATAATATGTTGGGAGTTCTAGAATTCCAAAATAGAATGTTGAGAGTTCTAGGATTCCAAAATAGAATGTTGGCAGTTCTAGAATTCTAAAATAGAATGTTGGTGTTGCAGAATTCTAAAATAGAATGTTGGGAGTTCTAGAATTCCAAAATAGAATGTTGAGCGTTCTAGGATTCCAAAATAGAATGTTGGGAGTTCTAGAATTTTAAAATAGAATGTTAAGAGTTCTAGGATTCCAAAATAGAATGTTGGCAGTTCTAGAATTCTAAAATAGTATATTGGTGTTGCAGAATAACAAAATAGAATTTTGGGAGTTCTAGAATTCCAAAATAGAATGTTGAGAGTTCTAAGATTCCAAAATAGAATGTTGAGAGTTCTAGGATTCCAAAATAGAATGTTGGGAGTTCTAGAATTCCAAAATAGAATGTTGGTGTTGCAGAATTCCAAAATAGAATGTTGGGAGTTCTAGAATTCCAAAATAGAATGTTGGGAGTTCTAGAATGCTAAAATAGAATGTTGGTGTTGCAGAGTTCCAAAATAGAATGTTGGGAGTTCTAGAATTCCAAAATAGAATGTTGAGAGTTCTAGGATTCCAAAATAGAATGTTGCCAGTTCTAGAATTCTAAAATAGAATATTGGTGTTGCAGAATTCCAAAATAGAATGTTGGGAGTTCTAGAATTCCAAAATAGAATGTTGAGAGTTCTAGGATTCCAAAATAGAATGTTGGGAGTTCTAGAATTCTAAAATAGAATGTTGGTGTTGCAGAATTCTAAAATAGAATGTTGGGAGTTCTTGAATTCCAAAATAGAATGTTGAGAGTTCTAGGATTCCAAAATAGAATGTTGATGTTGCAGAATTCCAAAATAGAATGTTGGGAGTTCTAGAATTCCAAAATAGAATGTTGAGAGTTCTAGGATTCCAAAATAGAATGTTGAGAGTTCTAGAATTCCAAAATAGAATGTTGAGAGTTCTAGGATTCCAAAATAGAATGTTGGGAGTTCTAGAATTCTAAAATAGAATGTTGGTGTTGCAGAATTCCAAAATAGAATGTTGGGAGTTCTAGAATTCCAAAATAGAATGTTGAGAGTTCTAGGATTCCAAAATAGAATGTTGGGAGTTCTAGAATTCTAAAATAGAATGTTGGTGTTGCAGAATTACAAAATAATATGTTGGGAGTTCTAGAATTCCAAAATAGAATGTTGAGAGTTCTAGGATTCCAAAATAGAATGTTGGCAGTTCTAGAATTCTAAAATAGAATGTTGGTGTTGCAGAATTCCAACATAGAATGTTGGGAGTTCTAGAATTCCAAAATAGAATGTTGAGAGTTCTAGGATTCCAAAATAGAATGTTGGGAGTTCTAGAATTCTAAAATAGAATGTTGGTGTTGCAGAATTCTAAAATAGAATGTTGGGAGTTCTAGAATTCCAAAATAGAATGTTGAGCGTTCTAGGATTCCAAAATAGAATGTTGGGAGTTCTAGAATTTTAAAATAGAATGTTAAGAGTTCTGGGATTCCAAAATAGAATGTTGGCAGTTCTAGAATTCTAAAATAGAATATTGGTGTTGCAGAATAACAAAATAGAATTTTGGGAGTTCTAGAATTCCAAAATAGAATGTTGAGAGTTCTAGGATTCCAAAATAGAATGTTGGGAGTTCTAGAATTCCAAAATAGAATGTTGGTGTTGCAGAATTCCAAAATAGAATGTTGGGAGTTCTAGAATTCCAAAATAGAATGTTGAGAGTTCTAGGATTCCAAAATAGAATGTTGGGAGTTCTAGAATGCTAAAATAGAATGTTGGTGTTGCAGAGTTCCAAAATAGAATGTTGGGAGTTCTTGAATTCCAAAATAGAATGTTGAGAGTTCTAGGATTCCAAAATAGAATGTTGGGAGTTCTAGAATTCCAAAATAGAATGTTGATGTTGCAGAATTCCAAAATAGAATGTTGGGAGTTCTAGAATTCCAAAATAGAATGTTGAGAGTTCTAGGATTCCAAAATAGAATGTTGAGAGTTCTAGAATTCCAAAATAGAATGTTGAGAGTTCTAGGATTCCAAAATAGAATGTTGCCAGTTCTAGAATTCTAAAATAGAATATTGGTGTTGCAGAATTCCAAAATAGAATGTTGGGAGTTCTAGAATTCCAAAATAGAATGTTGAGAGTTCTAGGATTCCAAAATAGAATGTTGGGAGTTCTAGAATTCTAAAATAGAATGTTGGTGTTGCAGAATTCTAAAATAGAATGTTGGGAGTTCTTGAATTCCAAAATAGAATGTTGAGAGTTCTAGGATTCCAAAATAGAATGTTGGGAGTTCTAGAATTCCAAAATAGAATGTTGATGTTGCAGAATTCCAAAATAGAATGTTGGGAGTTCTAGAATTCCAAAATAGAATGTTGAGAGTTCTAGGATTCCAAAATAGAATGTTGAGAGTTCTAGAATTCCAAAATAGAATGTTGAGAGTTCTAGAATTCTAAAATAGAATGTTGGTGTTGCAGAATTACAAAATAGAATGTTGGGAGTTCTAGAATTCCAAAATAGAATGTTGAGAGTTCTAGGATTCCAAAATAGAATGTTGGCAGTTCTAGAATTCTAAAATAGAATGTTGGTGTTGCAGAATAACAAAATAGAATGTTGGGAGTTCTAGAATTCCAAAATAGAATGTTGAGAGTTCTAGGATTCCAAAATAGAATGTTGGGAGTTCTAGAATTCCAAAATAGAATGTTGAGAGTTCTAGGATTCCAAAATAGAATGTTGGGAGTTCTAGAATTCTAAAATAGAATGTTGGTGTTGCTTAATTCCAAAATAGAATGTTGGGAGTTCTAGAATTCCAAAATAGAATGTTGGGAGTTCTAGAATTCTAAAATAGAATGTTGGTGTTGCAGAATAACAAAATAGAATGTTGGGAGTTCTAGAATTCCAAAATAGAATGTTGAGAGTTCTAGGATTCCAAAATAGAATGTTGGGAGTTCTAGAATTCCAAAATAGAATGTTGAGAGTTCTAGGATTCCAAAATAGAATGTTGGGAGTTCTAGAATTCTAAAATAGAATGTTGGTGTTGCAGAATTCCAAAATAGAATGCTGGGAGTTCTAGAATTCCAAAATAGAATGTTGAGCATTCTAGGATTCCAAAATAGAATGTTGAGAGTTCTAGAATTCCAAAATAGAATGTTGAGAGTTCTAGGATTCCAAAATAGAATGTTGGGAGTTCTAGAATTCTAAAATAGAATGTTGGTGTTGCAGAATTCCAAAATAGAATGTTGGAAATTCTAGAATTCCAAAATAGAATGTTGAGAGTTCTAGGATTCCAAAATAGAATGTTGGGAGTTCTAGAATTCTAAAATAGAATGTTGATGTTGCAGAATTACAAAATAGAATGTTGGGAGTTCTAGAATTCCAAAATAGAATGTTGAGAGTTCTAGGATTCCAAAATAGAATGTTGGGAGTTCTAGAATTCTAAAATAGAATGTTGGTGTTGCAGAATTACAAAATAGAATGTTGAGAGTTCTAGGATTCCAAAATAGAATGATGATAGTTCTAGGATTCCAAAATAGAATGTTGGGAGTTCTAGAATTCTAAAAATAGAATGTTGGTGTTGCAGAATTACAAAATAGAATGTTGGGAGTTCTAGAATTCCAAAATAGAATGTTGGGAGTTCTAGAATTCCAAAATAGAATGTTGATGTTGCAGAATTCCAAAATAGAATGTTGGGAGTTCTAGAATTCCAAAATAGAATGTTGAGAGTTCTAGGATTCCAAAATAGAATGTTGAGAGTTATAGAATTCCAAAATAGAATGTTGAGAGTTCTAGGATTCCAAAATAGAATGTTGCCAGTTCTAGAATTCTAAAATAGAATATTGGTGTTGCAGAATTCCAAAATAGAATGTTGGGAGTTCTAGAATTCCAAAATAGAATGTTGAGAGTTCTAGGATTCCAAAATAGAATGTTGGGAGTTCTAGAATTCTAAAATAGAATGTTGGTGTTGCAGAATTCTAAAATAGAATGTTGGGAGTTCTTGAATTCCAAAATAGAATGTTGAGAGTTCTAGGATTCCAAAATAGAATGTTGGGAGTTCTAGAATTCCAAAATAGAATGTTGATGTTGCAGAATTCCAAAATAGAATGTTGGGAGTTCTAGAATTCCAAAATAGAATGTTGAGAGTTCTAGGATTCCAAAATAGAATGTTGAGAGTTCTAGAATTCCAAAATAGAATGTTGAGAGTTCTAGAATTCTAAAATAGAATGTTGGTGTTGCAGAATTACAAAATAGAATGTTGGGAGTTCTAGAATTCCAAAATAGAATGTTGAGAGTTCTAGGATTCCAAAATAGAATGTTGGCAGTTCTAGAATTCTAAAATAGAATGTTGGTGTTGCTTAATTCCAAAATAGAATGTTGGGAGTTCTAGAATTCCAAAATAGAATGTTGGGAGTTCTAGAATTCTAAAATAGAATGTTGGTGTTGCAGAATAACAAAATAGAATGTTGGGAGTTCTAGAATTCCAAAATAGAATGTTGAGAGTTCTAGGATTCCAAAATAGAATGTTGGGAGTTCTAGAATTCCAAAATAGAATGTTGAGAGTTCTAGGATTCCAAAATAGAATGTTGGGAGTTCTAGAATTCTAAAATAGAATGTTGGTGTTGCAGAATTCCAAAATAGAATGCTGGGAGTTCTAGAATTCCAAAATAGAATGTTGAGCATTCTAGGATTCCAAAATAGAATGTTGAGAGTTCTAGAATTCCAAAATAGAATGTTGAGAGTTCTAGGATTCCAAAATAGAATGTTGGGAGTTCTAGAATTCTAAAATAGAATGTTGGTGTTGCAGAATTCCAAAATAGAATGTTGGAAATTCTAGAATTCCAAAATAGAATGTTGAGAGTTCTAGGATTCCAAAATAGAATGTTGGGAGTTCTAGAATTCTAAAATAGAATGTTGATGTTGCAGAATTACAAAATAGAATGTTGGGAGTTCTAGAATTCCAAAATAGAATGTTGAGAGTTCTAGGATTCCAAAATAGAATGTTGGGAGTTCTAGAATTCTAAAATAGAATGTTGGTGTTGCAGAATTACAAAATAGAATGTTGAGAGTTCTAGGATTCCAAAATAGAATGATGATAGTTCTAGGATTCCAAAATAGAATGTTGGGAGTTCTAGAATTCTAAAAATAGAATGTTGGTGTTGCAGAATTACAAAATAGAATGTTGGGAGTTCTAGAATTCCAAAATAGAATGTTGAGAGTTCTAGGATTCCAAAATAGAATGTTGGGAGTTCTAGAATTCTAAAATAGAATGTTGGTGTTGCAGAATTACAAAATAGAATGTTGAGAGTTCTAGGATTCCAAAATAGAATGATGATAGTTCTAGGATTCCAAAATAGAATGTTGGGAGTTCTAGAATTCTAAAAATAGAATGTTGGTGTTGCAGAATTACAAAATAGAATGTTGGGAGTTCTAGAATTCCAAAATAGAATGTTGAGAGTTCTAGGATTCCAAAATAGAATGTTGGGAGTTCTAGAATTCTAAAATAGAATGTTGGTGTTGCAGAATTCCAAAATAGAATGTTGGGAGTTCTAGAATTCCAAAATAGAATGTTGGGAGTTCTAGAATTCTAAAATAGAATGTTGGTGTTGCAGAATTCCAAAATAGAATGTTGGGAGTTCTAGAATTCTAAAATAGAATATTGAGAGTTCTAGGATTCCAAAATAGAATGTTGGGAGTTCTAGAATTCTAAAATAGAATGTTGGTGTTGCAGAATTCCAAAATAGAATGTTGGGAGTTCTAGAATTCCAAAATAGAATGTTGAGAGTTCTAGGATTCCAAAATAGAATGTTGGGAGTTCTAGAATTCTAAAATAGAATGTTGGTGTTGCAGAATTACAAAATAATATGTTGGGAGTTCTAGAATTCCAAAATAGAATGTTGAGAGTTCTAGGATTCCAAAATAGAATGTTGGCAGTTCTAGAATTCTAAAATAGAATGTTGGTGTTGCAGAATTCCAACATAGAATGTTGGGAGTTCTAGAATTCCAAAATAGAATGTTGAGAGTTCTAGGATTCCAAAATAGAATGTTGGGAGTTCTAGAATTCTAAAATAGAATGTTGGTGTTGCAGAATTCTAAAATAGAATGTTGGGAGTTCTAGAATTCCAAAATAGAATGTTGAGCGTTCTAGGATTCCAAAATAGAATGTTGGGAGTTCTAGAATTTTAAAATAGAATGTTAAGAGTTCTAGGATTCCAAAATAGAATGTTGGCAGTTCTAGAATTCTAAAATAGAATATTGGTGTTGCAGAATAACAAAATAGAATTTTGGGAGTTCTAGAATTCCAAAATAGAATGTTGAGAGTTCTAAGATTCCAAAATAGAATGTTGAGAGTTCTAGGATTCCAAAATAGAATGTTGGGAGTTCTAGAATTCCAAAATAGAATGTTGGTGTTGCAGAATTCCAAAATAGAATGTTGGGAGTTCTAGAATTCCAAAATAGAATGTTGGGAGTTCTAGAATGCTAAAATAGAATGTTGGTGTTGCAGAGTTCCAAAATAGAATGTTGGGAGTTCTAGAATTCCAAAATAGAATGTTGAGAGTTCTAGGATTCCAAAATAGAATGTTGCCAGTTCTAGAATTCTAAAATAGAATATTGGTGTTGCAGAATTCCAAAATAGAATGTTGGGAGTTCTAGAATTCCAAAATAGAATGTTGAGAGTTCTAGGATTCCAAAATAGAATGTTGGGAGTTCTAGAATTCTAAAATAGAATGTTGGTGTTGCAGAATTACAAAATAGAATGTTGAGAGTTCAAGGATTCCAAAATAGAATGATGATAGTTCTAGGATTCCAAAATAGAATGTTGGGAGTTCTAGAATTCTAAAAATAGAATGTTGGTGTTGCAGAATTACAAAATAGAATGTTGGGAGTTCTAGAATTCCAAAATAGAATGTTGAGAGTTCTAGGATTCCAAAATAGAATGTTGGGAGTTCTAGAATTCTAAAATAGAATGTTGGTGTTGCAGAATTCCAAAATAGAATGTTGGGAGTTCTAGAATTCCAAAATAGAATGTTGGGAGTTCTAGAATTCTAAAATAGAATGTTGGTGTTGAAGAATTCCAAAATAGAATGTTGGGAGTTCTAGAATTCCATAATAGAATGTTGAGAGTTTTAGGATTCCAAAATAGAATGTTGGGAGTTCTAGAATTCTAAAATAGAATGTTGGTGTTGCAGAATTACAAAATAATAGTTGGGAGTTCTAGAATTCCAAAATAGAATGTTGAGAGTTCTAGGATTCCAAAATAGAATGTTGTCAGTTCTAGAATTCTAAAATAGAATGTTGGTGTTGCAGAATTCCAAAATAGAATGTTGGGAGTTCTAGAATTCTAAAATAGAATATTGAGAGTTCTAGGATTCCAAAATAGAATGTTGGGAGTTCTAGAATTCTAAAATAGAATGTTGGTGTTGCAGAATTCCAAAATAGAATGTTGGGAGTTCTAGAATTCCAAAATAGAATGTTGAGAGTTCTAGGATTCCAAAATAGAATGTTGGGAGTTCTAGAATTCTAAAATAGAATGTTGGTGTTGCAGAATTACAAAATAATATGTTGGGAGTTCTAGAATTCCAAAATAGAATGTTGAGAGTTCTAGGATTCCAAAATAGAATGTTGGGAGTTCTAGAATTCTAAAATAGAATGTTGGTGTTGCAGAATTCTAAAATAGAATGTTGGGAGTTCTAGAATTCCAAAATAGAATGTTGAGCGTTCTAGGATTCCAAAATAGAATGTTGGGAGTTCTAGAATTTTAAAATAGAATGTTAAGAGTTCTAGGATTCCAAAATAGAATGTTGGCAGTTCTAGAATTCTAAAATAGAATATTGGTGTTGCAGAATTCCAAAATAGAATGTTGGGAGTTCTAGAATTCCAAAATAGAATGTTGAGAGTTCTAGGATTCCAAAATAGAATGTTGAGAGTTCTAGAATTCCAAAATAGAATGTTGAGAGTTCTAGGATTCCAAAATAGAATGTTGCCAGTTCTAGAATTCTAAAATAGAATATTGGTGTTGCAGAATTCCAAAATAGAATGTTGGGAGTTCTAGAATTCCAAAATAGAATGTTGAGAGTTCTAGGATTCCAAAATAGAATGTTGGGAGTTCTAGAATTCTAAAATAGAATGTTGGTGTTGCAGAATTCTAAAATAGAATGTTGGGAGTTCTTGAATTCCAAAATAGAATGTTGAGAGTTCTAGGATTCCAAAATAGAATGTTGGGAGTTCTAGAATTCCAAAATAGAATGTTGATGTTGCAGAATTCCAAAATAGAATGTTGGGAGTTCTAGAATTCCAAAATAGAATGTTGAGAGTTCTAGGATTCCAAAATAGAATGTTGAGAGTTCTAGAATTCCAAAATAGAATGTTGAGAGTTCTAGAATTCTAAAATAGAATGTTGGTGTTGCAGAATTACAAAATAGAATGTTGGGAGTTCTAGAATTCCAAAATAGAATGTTGAGAGTTCTAGGATTCCAAAATAGAATGTTGGCAGTTCTAGAATTCTAAAATAGAATGTTGGTGTTGCTTAATTCCAAAATAGAATGTTGGGAGTTCTAGAATTCCAAAATAGAATGTTGGGAGTTCTAGAATTCTAAAATAGAATGTTGGTGTTGCAGAATAACAAAATAGAATGTTGGGAGTTCTAGAATTCCAAAATAGAATGTTGAGAGTTCTAGGATTCCAAAATAGAATGTTGGGAGTTCTAGAATTCCAAAATAGAATGTTGAGAGTTCTAGGATTCCAAAATAGAATGTTGGGAGTTCTAGAATTCTAAAATAGAATGTTGGTGTTGCAGAATTCCAAAATAGAATGCTGGGAGTTCTAGAATTCCAAAATAGAATGTTGAGCATTCTAGGATTCCAAAATAGAATGTTGAGAGTTCTAGAATTCCAAAATAGAATGTTGAGAGTTCTAGGATTCCAAAATAGAATGTTGGGAGTTCTAGAATTCTAAAATAGAATGTTGAGAGTTCTAGGATTCCAAAATAGAATGTTGCCAGTTCTAGAATTCTAAAATAGAATATTGGTGTTGCAGAATTCCAAAATAGAATGTTGGGAGTTCTAGAATTCCAAAATAGAATGTTGAGAGTTCTAGGATTCCAAAATAGAATGTTGGGAGTTCTAGAATTCTAAAATAGAATGTTGGTGTTGCAGAATTCTAAAATAGAATGTTGGGAGTTCTTGAATTCCAAAATAGAATGTTGAGAGTTCTAGGATTCCAAAATAGAATGTTGATGTTGCAGAATTCCAAAATAGAATGTTGGGAGTTCTAGAATTCCAAAATAGAATGTTGAGAGTTCTAGGATTCCAAAATAGAATGTTGAGAGTTCTAGAATTCCAAAATAGAATGTTGAGAGTTCTAGGATTCCAAAATAGAATGTTGGGAGTTCTAGAATTCTAAAATAGAATGTTGGTGTTGCAGAATTCCAAAATAGAATGTTGGGAGTTCTAGAATTCCAAAATAGAATGTTGAGAGTTCTAGGATTCCAAAATAGAATGTTGGGAGTTCTAGGATTCCAAAATAGAATGATGATAGTTCTAGGATTCCAAAATAGAATGTTGGGAGTTCTAGAATTCTAAAAATAGAATGTTGGTGTTGCAGAATTACAAAATAGAATGTTGGGAGTTCTAGAATTCCAAAATAGAATGTTGAGAGTTCTAGGATTCCAAAATAGAATGTTGGGAGTTCTAGAATTCTAAAATAGAATGTTGGTGTTGCAGAATTACAAAATAGAATGTTGAGAGTTCTAGGATTCCAAAATAGAATGATGATAGTTCTAGGATTCCAAAATAGAATGTTGGGAGTTCTAGAATTCTAAAAATAGAATGTTGGTGTTGCAGAATTACAAAATAGAATGTTGGGAGTTCTAGAATTCCAAAATAGAATGTTGGGAGTTCTAGAATTCTAAAATAGAATGTTGGTGTTGCAGAATTCCAAAATAGAATGTTGGGAGTTCTAGAATTCCATAATAGAATGTTGAGAGTTTTAGGATTCCAAAATAGAATGTTGGGAGTTCTAGAATTCTAAAATAGAATGTTGGTGTTGCAGAATTACAAAATAATAGTTGGGAGTTCTAGAATTCCAAAATAGAATGTTGAGAGTTCTAGGATTCCAAAATAGAATGTTGGGAGTTCTAGAATTCTAAAATAGAATGTTGGTGTTGCAGAATTACAAAATAGAATGTTGGGAGTTCTAGATTTCCAAAATAGAATGTTGAGCGTTCTAGGATTCCAAAATAGAATGTTGGGAGTTCTAGAATTCCAAAATAGAATGTTGGTGTTGTATAATTCCAAAATAGAATGTTGGGAGTTCTAGAATTCCAAAATAGAATGTTGAGAGTTCAAGGATTCCAAAATAGAATGTTGAGAGTTCTAGAATTCCAAAATAGAATGTTGAGAGTTCTAGGATTCCAAAATAGAATGTTGGGAGTTCTAGAATTCTAAAATAGAATGTTGGTGTTGCAGAATTCCAAAATAGAATGTTGGGAGTTCTAGAATTCCAAAATATAATGTTGAGCATTCTAGGATTCCAAAATAGAATGATGGGAGTTCTAGAATTCTAAAATAGAATGTTAAGAGTTCTAGGTTTCCAAAATAGATTGTTGGCAGTTCTAGAATTCTAAAATAGAATGTTGGTGTTGCAGAATAAAAAAATAGAATGTTGGGAGTTCTAGAATTCCAAAATAGAATGTTGAGCGTTCTAGGATTCCAAAATAGAATGTTGGGAGTTCTAGAATTCTAAAATAGAATGTTGGTGTTGCAGAATTCCAAAATAGAATGTTGGGAGTTCTAGAATACCAAAATAGAATGTTGAGAGTTCTAGGATTCCAAAATAGAATGTTGGGAGTTCTAGAATTCTAAAATAGAATGTTGGTGTTGCAGAATAACAAAATAGAATGTTGGGAGTTCTAGAATTCCAAAATAGAATGTTGAGAGTTCTAGGATTCCAAAATAGAATGATGAGAGTTCTAGGATTCCAAAATAGAATGTTGGAAGTTCTAGAATTCTAAAATAGTATGTTGGTGTTGCAAAATTCCAAAATAGAATGTTGGGAGTTCTAGAATTCCAAAATAGAATGTTGAGAGTTCTAGGATTCCAAAATAGAATGTTGGCAGTTATAGAATTTTAAAATAGAATGTTGGTGTTGCATAATTCCAAAATAGAATGTTGGGAGTTCTAGAATTCCAAAATAGAATGTTGAGAGTTCTAGGATTCCAAAATAGAATGTTGAGAGTTCTAGAATTCCAAAATAGAATGTTGAGAGTTCTAGGATTCCAAAATAGAATGTTGGTAGTTCTAGAATTCTAAAATAGAATGTTGGTGTTGCAGAATTCCAAAATAGAATGTTGGAAATTCTAGAATTCCAAAATAGAATGTTGAGAGTTCTAGGATTCCAAAATAGAATGTTGGGAGTTCTAGAATTCTAAAATAGAATGTTGATGTTGCAGAATTACAAAATAGAATGTTGGGAGTTCTAGAATTCCAAAATAGAATGTTGAGAGTTCTAGGATTCCAAAATAGAATGTTGGGAGTTCTAGAATTCTAAAATAGAATGTTGGTGTTGCAGAATTACAAAATAGAATGTTGAGAGTTCTAGGATTCCAAAATAGAATGATGATAGTTCTAGGATTCCAAAATAGAATGTTGGGAGTTCTAGAATTCTAAAAATAGAATGTTGGTGTTGCAGAATTACAAAATAGAATGTTGGGAGTTCTAGAATTCCAAAATAGAATGTTGAGAGTTCTAGGATTCAAAAATAGAATGTTGGGAGTTCTAGAATTCTAAAATAGAATGTTGGTGTTGCAGAATTACAAAATAGAATGTTGAGAGTTCTAGGATTCCAAAATAGAATGATGATAGTTCTAGGATTCCAAAATAGAATGTTGGGAGTTCTAGAATTCTAAAAATAGAATGTTGGTGTTGCAGAATTACAAAATAGAATGTTGGGAGTTCTAGAATTCCAAAATAGAATGTTGAGAGTTCTAGGATTCCAAAATAGAATGTTGGGAGTTCTAGAATTCTAAAATAGAATGTTGGTGTTGCAGAATTCCAAAATAGAATGTTGGGAGTTCTAGAATTCCAAAATAGAATGTTGGGAGTTCTAGAATTCTAAAATAGAATGTTGGTGTTGCAGAATTCCAAAATAGAATGTTGGGAGTTCTAGAATTCCAAAATAGAATGTTGAGAGTTCTAGGATTCCAAAATAGAATGTTGGGAGTTCTAGAATTCTAAAATAGAATGTTGGTGTTGCAGAATTACAAAATAATATGTTGGGAGTTCTAGAATTCCAAAATAGAATGTTGAGAGTTCTAGGATTCCAAAATAGAATGTTGGCAGTTCTAGAATTCTAAAATAGAATGTTGGTGTTGCAGAATTCCAACATAGAATGTTGGGAGTTCTAGAATTCCAAAATAGAATGTTGAGAGTTCTAGGATTCCAAAATAGAATGTTGGGAGTTCTAGAATTCTAAAATAGAATGTTGGTGTTGCAGAATTCTAAAATAGAATGTTGGGAGTTCTAGAATTCCAAAATAGAATGTTGAGCGTTCTAGGATTCCAAAATAGAATGTTGGGAGTTCTAGAATTTTAAAATAGAATGTTAAGAGTTCTAGGATTCCAAAATAGAATGTTGGCAGTTCTAGAATTCTAAAATAGAATATTGGTGTTGCAGAATAACAAAATAGAATTTTGGGAGTTCTAGAATTCCAAAATAGAATGTTGAGAGTTCTAAGATTCCAAAATAGAATGTTGAGAGTTCTAGGATTCCAAAATAGAATGTTGGGAGTTCTAGAATTCCAAAATAGAATGTTGGTGTTGCAGAATTCCAAAATAGAATGTTGGGAGTTCTAGAATTCCAAAATAGAATGTTGAGAGTTCTAGGATTCCAAAATAGAATGTTGGGAGTTCTAGAATGCTAAAATAGAATGTTGGTGTTGCAGAGTTCCAAAATAGAATGTTGGGAGTTCTTGAATTCCAAAATAGAATGTTGAGAGTTCTAGGATTCCAAAATAGAATGTTGGGAGTTCTAGAATTCCAAAATAGAATGTTGATGTTGCAGAATTCCAAAATAGAATGTTGGGAGTTCTAGAATTCCAAAATAGAATGTTGAGAGTTCTAGGATTCCAAAATAGAATGTTGAGAGTTCTAGAATTCCAAAATAGAATGTTGAGAGTTCTAGGATTCCAAAATAGAATGTTGCCAGTTCTAGAATTCTAAAATAGAATATTGGTGTTGCAGAATTCCAAAATAGAATGTTGGGAGTTCTAGAATTCCAAAATAGAATGTTGAGAGTTCTAGGATTCCAAAATAGAATGTTGGGAGTTCTAGAATTCTAAAATAGAATGTTGGTGTTGCAGAATTCTAAAATAGAATGTTGGGAGTTCTTGAATTCCAAAATAGAATGTTGAGAGTTCTAGGATTCCAAAATAGAATGTTGGGAGTTCTAGAATTCCAAAATAGAATGTTGATGTTGCAGAATTCCAAAATAGAATGTTGGGAGTTCTAGAATTCCAAAATAGAATGTTGAGAGTTCTAGGATTCCAAAATAGAATGTTGAGAGTTCTAGAATTCCAAAATAGAATGTTGAGAGTTCTAGAATTCTAAAATAGAATGTTGGTGTTGCAGAATTACAAAATAGAATGTTGGGAGTTCTAGAATTCCAAAATAGAATGTTGAGAGTTCTAGGATTCCAAAATAGAATGTTGGCAGTTCTAGAATTCTAAAATAGAATGTTGGTGTTGCTTAATTCCAAAATAGAATGTTGGGAGTTCTAGAATTCCAAAATAGAATGTTGGGAGTTCTAGAATTCTAAAATAGAATGTTGGTGTTGCAGAATAACAAAATAGAATGTTGGGAGTTCTAGAATTCCAAAATAGAATGTTGAGAGTTCTAGGATTCCAAAATAGAATGTTGGGAGTTCTAGAATTCCAAAATAGAATGTTGAGAGTTCTAGGATTCCAAAATAGAATGTTGGGAGTTCTAGAATTCTAAAATAGAATGTTGGTGTTGCAGAATTCCAAAATAGAATGCTGGGAGTTCTAGAATTCCAAAATAGAATGTTGAGCATTCTAGGATTCCAAAATAGAATGTTGAGAGTTCTAGAATTCCAAAATAGAATGTTGAGAGTTCTAGGATTCCAAAATAGAATGTTGGGAGTTCTAGAATTCTAAAATAGAATGTTGGTGTTGCAGAATTCCAAAATAGAATGTTGGAAATTCTAGAATTCCAAAATAGAATGTTGAGAGTTCTAGGATTCCAAAATAGAATGTTGGGAGTTCTAGAATTCTAAAATAGAATGTTGATGTTGCAGAATTACAAAATAGAATGTTGGGAGTTCTAGAATTCCAAAATAGAATGTTGAGAGTTCTAGGATTCCAAAATAGAATGTTGGGAGTTCTAGAATTCTAAAATAGAATGTTGGTGTTGCAGAATTACAAAATAGAATGTTGAGAGTTCTAGGATTCCAAAATAGAATGATGATAGTTCTAGGATTCCAAAATAGAATGTTGGGAGTTCTAGAATTCTAAAAATAGAATGTTGGTGTTGCAGAATTACAAAATAGAATGTTGGGAGTTCTAGAATTCCAAAATAGAATGTTGAGAGTTCTAGGATTCCAAAATAGAATGTTGGGAGTTCTAGAATTCTAAAATAGAATGTTGGTGTTGCAGAATTCCAAAATAGAATGTTGGGAGTTCTAGAATTCCAAAATAGAATGTTGGGAGTTCTAGAATTCTAAAATAGAATGTTGGTGTTGCAGAATTCCAAAATAGAATGTTGGGAGTTCTAGAATTCCATAATAGAATGTTGAGAGTTTTAGGATTCCAAAATAGAATGTTGGGAGTTCTAGAATTCTAAAATAGAATGTTGGTGTTGCAGAATTACAAAATAATAGTTGGGAGTTCTAGAATTCCAAAATAGAATGTTGAGAGTACTAGGATTCCAAAATAGAATGTTGTCAGTTCTAGAATTCTAAAATAGAATGTTGGTGTTGCAGAATTCCAAAATAGAATGTTGGGAGTTCTAGAATTCTAAAATAGAATATTGAGAGTTCTAGGATTCCAAAATAGAATGTTGGGAGTTCTAGAATTCTAAAATAGAATGTTGGTGTTGCAGAATTCCAAAATAGAATGTTGGGAGTTCTAGAATTCCAAAATAGAATGTTGAGAGTTCTAGGATTCCAAAATAGAATGTTGGGAGTTCTAGAATTCTAAAATAGAATGTTGGTGTTGCAGAATTACAAAATAATATGTTGGGAGTTCTAGAATTCCAAAATAGAATGTTGAGAGTTCTAGGATTCCAAAATAGAATGTTGGCAGTTCTAGAATTCTAAAATAGAATGTTGGTGTTGCAGAATTCCAACATAGAATGTTGGGAGTTCTAGAATTCCAAAATAGAATGTTGAGAGTTCTAGGATTCCAAAATAGAATGTTGGGAGTTCTAGAATTCTAAAATAGAATGTTGGTGTTGCAGAATTCTAAAATAGAATGTTGGGAGTTCTAGAATTCCAAAATAGAATGTTGAGCGTTCTAGGATTCCAAAATAGAATGTTGGGAGTTCTAGAATTTTAAAATAGAATGTTAAGAGTTCTAGGATTCCAAAATAGAATGTTGGCAGTTCTAGAATTCTAAAATAGAATATTGGTGTTGCAGAATAACAAAATAGAATTTTGGGAGTTCTAGAATTCCAAAATAGAATGTTGAGAGTTCTAAGATTCCAAAATAGAATGTTGAGAGTTCTAGGATTCCAAAATAGAATGTTGGGAGTTCTAGAATTCCAAAATAGAATGTTGGTGTTGCAGAATTCCAAAATAGAATGTTGGGAGTTCTAGAATTCCAAAATAGAATGTTGGGAGTTCTAGAATGCTAAAATAGAATGTTGGTGTTGCAGAGTTCCAAAATAGAATGTTGGGAGTTCTAGAATTTCAAAATAGAATGTTGAGAGTTCTAGGATTCCAAAATAGAATGTTGCCAGTTCTAGAATTCTAAAATATAATATTGGTGTTGCAGAATTCCAAAATAGAATGTTGGGAGTTCTAGAATTCCAAAATAGAATGTTGAGAGTTCTAGGATTCCAAAATAGAATGTTGGGAGTTCTAGAATTCTAAAATAGAATATTGGTGTTGCAGAATTCTAAAATAGAATGTTGGGAGTTCTTGAATTCCAAAATAGAATGTTGAGAGTTCTAGGATTCCAAAATAGAATGTTGGGAGTTCTAGAATTCCAAAATAGAATGTTGAGAGTTCAAGGATTCCAAAATAGAATGTTGAGAGTTCTAGAATTCCAAAATAGAATGTTGAGAGTTCTAGGATTCCAAAATAGAATGTTGGGAGTTCTAGAATTCTAAAATAGAATGTTGGTGTTGCAGAATTCCAAAATAGAATGTTGGGAGTTCTAGAATTCCAAAATATAATGTTGAGCATTCTAGGATTCCAAAATAGAATGATGGGAGTTCTAGAATTCTAAAATAGAATGTTAAGAGTTCTAGGTTTCCAAAATAGATTGTTGGCAGTTCTAGAATTCTAAAATAGAATGTTGGTGTTGCAGAATAAAAAAATAGAATGTTGGGAGTTCTAGAATTCCAAAATAGAATGTTGAGCGTTCTAGGATTCCAAAATAGAATGTTGGGAGTTCTAGAATTCTAAAATAGAATGTTGGTGTTGCAGAATTCCAAAATAGAATGTTGGGAGTTCTAGAATACCAAAATAGAATGTTGAGAGTTCTAGGATTCCAAAATAGAATGTTGGGAGTTCTAGAATTCTAAAATAGAATGTTGGTGTTGCAGAATTCCAAAATAGAATGTTGGGAGTTCTAGAATTCCAAAATAGAATGTTGGGAGTTCTAGAATTCTAAAATAGAATGTTGGTGTTGCAGAATTCCAAAATAGAATGTTGGGAGTTCTAGAATTCCATAATAGAATGTTGAGAGTTTTAGGATTCCAAAATAGAATGTTGGGAGTTCTAGAATTCTAAAATAGAATGTTGGTGTTGCAGAATTACAAAATAATAGTTGGGAGTTCTAGAATTCCAAAATAGAATGTTGAGAGTTCTAGGATTCCAAAATAGAATGTTGTCAGTTCTAGAATTCTAAAATAGAATGTTGGTGTTGCAGAATTCCAAAATAGAATGTTGGGAGTTCTAGAATTCTAAAATAGAATATTGAGAGTTCTAGGATTCCAAAATAGAATGTTGGGAGTTCTAGAATTCTAAAATAGAATGTTGGTGTTGCAGAATTCTAAAATAGAATGTTGGGAGTTCTAGAATTCCAAAATAGAATGTTGAGCGTTCTAGGATTCCAAAATAGAATGTTGGGAGTTCTAGAATTTTAAAATAGAATGTTAAGAGTTCTAGGATTCCAAAATAGAATGTTGGCAGTTCTAGAATTCTAAAATAGAATATTGGTGTTGCAGAATAACAAAATAGAATTTTGGGAGTTCTAGAATTCCAAAATAGAATGTTGAGAGTTCTAAGATTCCAAAATAGAATGTTGAGAGTTCTAGGATTCCAAAATAGAATGTTGGGAGTTCTAGAATTCCAAAATAGAATGTTGGTGTTGCAGAATTCCAAAATAGAATGTTGGGAGTTCTAGAATTCCAAAATAGAATGTTGAGAGTTCTAGGATTCCAAAATAGAATGTTGGGAGTTCTAGAATGCTAAAATAGAATGTTGGTGTTGCAGAGTTCCAAAATAGAATGTTGGGAGTTCTTGAATTCCAAAATAGAATGTTGAGAGTTCTAGGATTCCAAAATAGAATGTTGGGAGTTCTAGAATTCCAAAATAGAATGTTGATGTTGCAGAATTCCAAAATAGAATGTTGGGAGTTCTAGAATTTCAAAATAGAATGTTGAGAGTTCTAGGATTCCAAAATAGAATGTTGAGAGTTCTAGAATTCCAAAATAGAATGTTGAGAGTTCTAGGATTCCAAAATAGAATGTTGCCAGTTCTAGAATTCTAAAATAGAATATTGGTGTTGCAGAATTCCAAAATAGAATGTTGGGAGTTCTAGAATTCCAAAATAGAATGTTGAGAGTTCTAGGATTCCAAAATAGAATGTTGGGAGTTCTAGAATTCTAAAATAGAATGTTGGTGTTGCAGAATTCTAAAATAGAATGTTGGGAGTTCTTGAATTCCAAAATAGAATGTTGAGAGTTCTAGGATTCCAAAATAGAATGTTGGGAGTTCTAGAATTCCAAAATAGAATGTTGATGTTGCAGAATTCCAAAATAGAATGTTGGGAGTTCTAGAATTCCAAAATAGAATGTTGAGAGTTCTAGGATTCCAAAATAGAATGTTGAGAGTTCTAGAATTCCAAAATAGAATGTTGAGAGTTCTAGAATTCTAAAATAGAATGTTGGTGTTGCAGAATTACAAAATAGAATGTTGGGAGTTCTAGAATTCCAAAATAGAATGTTGAGAGTTCTAGGATTCCAAAATAGAATGTTGGCAGTTCTAGAATTCTAAAATAGAATGTTGGTGTTGCTTAATTCCAAAATAGAATGTTGGGAGTTCTAGAATTCCAAAATAGAATGTTGGGAGTTCTAGAATTCTAAAATAGAATGTTGGTGTTGCAGAATAACAAAATAGAATGTTGGGAGTTCTAGAATTCCAAAATAGAATGTTGAGAGTTCTAGGATTCCAAAATAGAATGTTGGGAGTTCTAGAATTCCAAAATAGAATGTTGAGAGTTCTAGGATTCCAAAATAGAATGTTGGGAGTTCTAGAATTCTAAAATAGAATGTTGGTGTTGCAGAATTCCAAAATAGAATGCTGGGAGTTCTAGAATTCCAAAATAGAATGTTGAGCATTCTAGGATTCCAAAATAGAATGTTGAGAGTTCTAGAATTCCAAAATAGAATGTTGAGAGTTCTAGGATTCCAAAATAGAATGTTGGGAGTTCTAGAATTCTAAAATAGAATGTTGGTGTTGCAGAATTCCAAAATAGAATGTTGGAAATTCTAGAATTCCAAAATAGAATGTTGAGAGTTCTAGGATTCCAAAATAGAATGTTGGGAGTTCTAGAATTCTAAAATAGAATGTTGATGTTGCAGAATTACAAAATAGAATGTTGGGAGTTCTAGAATTCCAAAATAGAATGTTGAGAGTTCTAGGATTCCAAAATAGAATGTTGGGAGTTCTAGAATTCTAAAATAGAATGTTGGTGTTGCAGAATTACAAAATAGAATGTTGAGAGTTCTAGGATTCCAAAATAGAATGATGATAGTTCTAGGATTCCAAAATAGAATGTTGGGAGTTCTAGAATTCTAAAAATAGAATGTTGGTGTTGCAGAATTACAAAATAGAATGTTGGGAGTTCTAGAATTCCAAAATAGAATGTTGAGAGTTCTAGGATTCCAAAATAGAATGTTGGGAGTTCTAGAATTCTAAAATAGAATGTTGGTGTTGCAGAATTCCAAAATAGAATGTTGGGAGTTCTAGAATTCCAAAATAGAATGTTGGGAGTTCTAGAATTCTAAAATAGAATGTTGGTGTTGCAGAATTCCAAAATAGAATGTTGGGAGTTCTAGAATTCCATAATAGAATGTTGAGAGTTTTAGGATTCCAAAATAGAATGTTGGGAGTTCTAGAATTCTAAAATAGAATGTTGGTGTTGCAGAATTACAAAATAATAGTTGGGAGTTCTAGAATTCCAAAATAGAATGTTGAGAGTACTAGGATTCCAAAATAGAATGTTGTCAGTTCTAGAATTCTAAAATAGAATGTTGGTGTTGCAGAATTCCAAAATAGAATGTTGGGAGTTCTAGAATTCTAAAATAGAATATTGAGAGTTCTAGGATTCCAAAATAGAATGTTGGGAGTTCTAGAATTCTAAAATAGAATGTTGGTGTTGCAGAATTCCAAAATAGAATGTTGGGAGTTCTAGAATTCCAAAATATAATGTTGAGAGTTCTAGGATTCCAAAATAGAATGTTGGGAGTTCTAGAATTCTAAAATAGAATGTTGGTGTTGCAGAATTACAAAATAATATGTTGGGAGTTCTAGAATTCCAAAATAGAATGTTGAGAGTTCTAGGATTCCAAAATAGAATGTTGGCAGTTCTAGAATTCTAAAATAGAATGTTGGTGTTGCAGAATTCCAACATAGAATGTTGGGAGTTCTAGAATTCCAAAATAGAATGTTGAGAGTTCTAGGATTCCAAAATAGAATGTTGGGAGTTCTAGAATTCTAAAATAGAATGTTGGTGTTGCAGAATTCTAAAATAGAATGTTGGGAGTTCTAGAATTCCAAAATAGAATGTTGAGCGTTCTAGGATTCCAAAATAGAATGTTGGGAGTTCTAGAATTTTAAAATAGAATGTTAAGAGTTCTAGGATTCCAAAATAGAATGTTGGCAGTTCTAGAATTCTAAAATAGAATATTGGTGTTGCAGAATAACAAAATAGAATTTTGGGAGTTCTAGAATTCCAAAATAGAATGTTGAGAGTTCTAAGATTCCAAAATAGAATGTTGAGAGTTCTAGGATTCCAAAATAGAATGTTGGGAGTTCTAGAATTCCAAAATAGAATGTTGGTGTTGCAGAATTCCAAAATAGAATGTTGGGAGTTCTAGAATTCCAAAATAGAATGTTGAGCGTTCTAGGATTCCAAAATAGAATGTTGGGAGTTCTAGAATTTTAAAATAGAATGTTAAGAGTTCTAGGATTCCAAAATAGAATGTTGGCAGTTCTAGAATTCTAAAATAGAATATTGGTGTTGCAGAATAACAAAATAGAATTTTGGGAGTTCTAGAATTCCAAAATAGAATGTTGAGAGTTCTAAGATTCCAAAATAGAATGTTGAGAGTTCTAGGATTCCAAAATAGAATGTTGGGAGTTCTAGAATTCCAAAATAGAATGTTGGTGTTGCAGAATTCCAAAATAGAATGTTGGGAGTTCTAGAATTCCAAAATAGAATGTTGAGAGTTCTAGGATTCCAAAATAGAATGTTGGGAGTTCTAGAATGCTAAAATAGAATGTTGGTGTTGCAGAGTTCCAAAATAGAATGTTGGGAGTTCTTGAATTCCAAAATAGAATGTTGAGAGTTCTAGGATTCCAAAATAGAATGTTGGGAGTTCTAGAATTCCAAAATAGAATGTTGATGTTGCAGAATTCCAAAATAGAATGTTGGGAGTTCTAGAATTCCAAAATAGAATGTTGAGAGTTCTAGGATTCCAAAATAGAATGTTGAGAGTTCTAGAATTCCAAAATAGAATGTTGAGAGTTCTAGGATTCCAAAATAGAATGTTGGCAGTTCTAGAATTCTAAAATAGAATGTTGGTGTTGCAGAATTCCAACATAGAATGTTGGGAGTTCTAGAATTCCAAAATAGAATGTTGAGAGTTCTAGGATTCCAAAATAGAATGTTGGGAGTTCTAGAATTCTAAAATAGAATGTTGGTGTTGCAGAATTCTAAAATAGAATGTTGGGAGTTCTAGAATTCCAAAATAGAATGTTGAGCGTTCTAGGATTCCAAAATAGAATGTTGGGAGTTCTAGAATTTTAAAATAGAATGTTAAGAGTTCTAGGATTCCAAAATAGAATGTTGGCAGTTCTAGAATTCTAAAATAGAATATTGGTGTTGCAGAATAACAAAATAGAATTTTGGGAGTTCTAGAATTCCAAAATAGAATGTTGAGAGTTCTAAGATTCCAAAATAGAATGTTGAGAGTTCTAGGATTCCAAAATAGAATGTTGGGAGTTCTAGAATTCCAAAATAGAATGTTGGTGTTGCAGAATTCCAAAATAGAATGTTGGGAGTTCTAGAATTCCAAAATAGAATGTTGAGCGTTCTAGGATTCCAAAATAGAATGTTGGGAGTTCTAGAATTTTAAAATAGAATGTTAAGAGTTCTAGGATTCCAAAATAGAATGTTGGCAGTTCTAGAATTCTAAAATAGAATATTGGTGTTGCAGAATAACAAAATAGAATTTTGGGAGTTCTAGAATTCCAAAATAGAATGTTGAGAGTTCTAAGATTCCAAAATAGAATGTTGAGAGTTCTAGGATTCCAAAATAGAATGTTGGGAGTTCTAGAATTCCAAAATAGAATGTTGGTGTTGCAGAATTCCAAAATAGAATGTTGGGAGTTCTAGAATTCCAAAATAGAATGTTGAGAGTTCTAGGATTCCAAAATAGAATGTTGGGAGTTCTAGAATGCTAAAATAGAATGTTGGTGTTGCAGAGTTCCAAAATAGAATGTTGGGAGTTCTTGAATTCCAAAATAGAATGTTGAGAGTTCTAGGATTCCAAAATAGAATGTTGGGAGTTCTAGAATTCCAAAATAGAATGTTGATGTTGCAGAATTCCAAAATAGAATGTTGGGAGTTCTAGAATTCCAAAATAGAATGTTGAGAGTTCTAGGATTCCAAAATAGAATGTTGAGAGTTCTAGAATTCCAAAATAGAATGTTGAGAGTTCTAGGATTCCAAAATAGAATGTTGCCAGTTCTAGAATTCTAAAATAGAATATTGGTGTTGCAGAATTCCAAAATAGAATGTTGGGAGTTCTAGAATTCCAAAATAGAATGTTGAGAGTTCTAGGATTCCAAAATAGAATGTTGGGAGTTCTAGAATTCTAAAATAGAATGTTGGTGTTGCAGAATTCTAAAATAGAATGTTGGGAGTTCTTGAATTCCAAAATAGAATGTTGAGAGTTCTAGGATTCCAAAATAGAATGTTGGGAGTTCTAGAATTCCAAAATAGAATGTTGATGTTGCAGAATTCCAAAATAGAATGTTGGGAGTTCTAGAATTCCAAAATAGAATGTTGAGAGTTCTAGGATTCCAAAATAGAATGTTGAGAGTTCTAGAATTCCAAAATAGAATGTTGAGAGTTCTAGAATTCTAAAATAGAATGTTGGTGTTGCAGAATTACAAAATAGAATGTTGGGAGTTCTAGAATTCCAAAATAGAATGTTGAGAGTTCTAGGATTCCAAAATAGAATGTTGGCAGTTCTAGAATTCTAAAATAGAATGTTGGTGTTGCTTAATTCCAAAATAGAATGTTGGGAGTTCTAGAATTCCAAAATAGAATGTTGGGAGTTCTAGAATTCTAAAATAGAATGTTGGTGTTGCAGAATAACAAAATAGAATGTTGGGAGTTCTAGAATTCCAAAATAGAATGTTGAGAGTTCTAGGATTCCAAAATAGAATGTTGGGAGTTCTAGAATTCCAAAATAGAATGTTGAGAGTTCTAGGATTCCAAAATAGAATGTTGGGAGTTCTAGAATTCTAAAATAGAATGTTGGTGTTGCAGAATTCCAAAATAGAATGCTGGGAGTTCTAGAATTCCAAAATAGAATGTTGAGCATTCTAGGATTCCAAAATAGAATGTTGAGAGTTCTAGAATTCCAAAATAGAATGTTGAGAGTTCTAGGATTCCAAAATAGAATGTTGGGAGTTCTAGAATTCTAAAATAGAATGTTGGTGTTGCAGAATTCCAAAATAGAATGTTGGAAATTCTAGAATTCCAAAATAGAATGTTGAGAGTTCTAGGATTCCAAAATAGAATGTTGGGAGTTCTAGAATTCTAAAATAGAATGTTGATGTTGCAGAATTACAAAATAGAATGTTGGGAGTTCTAGAATTCCAAAATAGAATGTTGAGAGTTCTAGGATTCCAAAATAGAATGTTGGGAGTTCTAGAATTCTAAAATAGAATGTTGGTGTTGCAGAATTACAAAATAGAATGTTGAGAGTTCTAGGATTCCAAAATAGAATGATGATAGTTCTAGGATTCCAAAATAGAATGTTGGGAGTTCTAGAATTCTAAAAATAGAATGTTGGTGTTGCAGAATTACAAAATAGAATGTTGGGAGTTCTAGAATTCCATAATAGAATGTTGAGAGTTTTAGGATTCCAAAATAGAATGTTGGGAGTTCTAGAATTCTAAAATAGAATGTTGGTGTTGCAGAATTACAAAATAATAGTTGGGAGTTCTAGAATTCCAAAATAGAATGTTGAGAGTACTAGGATTCCAAAATAGAATGTTGTCAGTTCTAGAATTCTAAAATAGAATGTTGGTGTTGCAGAATTCCAAAATAGAATGTTGGGAGTTCTAGAATTCTAAAATAGAATATTGAGAGTTCTAGGATTCCAAAATAGAATGTTGGGAGTTCTAGAATTCTAAAATAGAATGTTGGTGTTGCAGAATTCCAAAATAGAATGTTGGGAGTTCTAGAATTCCAAAATATAATGTTGAGAGTTCTAGGATTCCAAAATAGAATGTTGGGAGTTCTAGAATTCTAAAATAGAATGTTGGTGTTGCAGAATTACAAAATAATATGTTGGGAGTTCTAGAATTCCAAAATAGAATGTTGAGAGTTCTAGGATTCCAAAATAGAATGTTGGCAGTTCTAGAATTCTAAAATAGAATGTTGGTGTTGCAGAATTCCAACATAGAATGTTGGGAGTTCTAGAATTCCAAAATAGAATGTTGAGAGTTCTAGGATTCCAAAATAGAATGTTGGGAGTTCTAGAATTCTAAAATAGAATGTTGGTGTTGCAGAATTTTAAAATAGAATGTTAAGAGTTCTAGGATTCCAAAATAGAATGTTGGCAGTTCTAGAATTCTAAAATAGAATATTGGTGTTGCAGAATAACAAAATAGAATTTTGGGAGTTCTAGAATTCCAAAATAGAATGTTGAGAGTTCTAAGATTCCAAAATAGAATGTTGAGAGTTCTAGGATTCCAAAATAGAATGTTGGGAGTTCTAGAATTCCAAAATAGAATGTTGGTGTTGCAGAATTCCAAAATAGAATGTTGGGAGTTCTAGAATTCCAAAATAGAATGTTGGGAGTTCTAGAATGCTAAAATAGAATGTTGGTGTTGCAGAGTTCCAAAATAGAATGTTGGGAGTTCTAGAATTCCAAAATAGAATGTTGAGAGTTCTAGGATTCCAAAATAGAATGTTGCCAGTTCTAGAATTCTAAAATATAATATTGGTGTTGCAGAATTCCAAAATAGAATGTTGGGAGTTCTAGAATTCCAAAATAGAATGTTGAGAGTTCTAGGATTCCAAAATAGAATGTTGGGAGTTCTAGAATTCTAAAATAGAATGTTGGTGTTGCAGAATTCTAAAATAGAATGTTGGGAGTTCTTGAATTCCAAAATAGAATGTTGAGAGTTCTAGGATTCCAAAATAGAATGTTGGGAGTTCTAGAATTCCAAAATAGAATGTTGAGAGTTCAAGGATTCCAAAATAGAATGTTGAGAGTTCTAGAATTCCAAAATAGAATGTTGAGAGTTCTAGGATTCCAAAATAGAATGTTGGGAGTTCTAGAATTCTAAAATAGAATGTTGGTGTTGCAGAATTCCAAAATAGAATGTTGGGAGTTCTAGAATTCCAAAATATAATGTTGAGCATTCTAGGATTCCAAAATAGAATGATGGGAGTTCTAGAATTCTAAAATAGAATGTTAAGAGTTCTAGGTTTCCAAAATAGATTGTTGGCAGTTCTAGAATTCTAAAATAGAATGTTGGTGTTGCAGAATAAAAAAATAGAATGTTGGGAGTTCTAGAATTCCAAAATAGAATGTTGAGCGTTCTAGGATTCCAAAATAGAATGTTGGGAGTTCTAGAATTCTAAAATAGAATGTTGGTGTTGCAGAATTCCAAAATAGAATGTTGGGAGTTCTAGAATACCAAAATAGAATGTTGAGAGTTCTAGGATTCCAAAATAGAATGTTGGGAGTTCTAGAATTCTAAAATAGAATGTTGGTGTTGCAGAATAACAAAATAGAATGTTGGGAGTTCTAGAATTCCAAAATAGAATGTTGAGAGTTCTAGGATTCCAAAATAGAATGATGAGAGTTCTAGGATTCCAAAATAGAATGTTGGAAGTTCTAGAATTCTAAAATAGTATGTTGGTGTTGCAAAATTCCAAAATAGAATGTTGGGAGTTCTAGAATTCCAAAATAGAATGTTGAGAGTTCTAGGATTCCAAAATAGAATGTTGGCAGTTATAGAATTTTAAAATAGAATGTTGGTGTTGCATAATTCCAAAATAGAATGTTGGGAGTTCTAGAATTCCAAAATAGAATGTTGAGAGTTCTAGGATTCCAAAATAGAATGTTGAGAGTTCTAGAATTCCAAAATAGAATGTTGAGAGTTCTAGGATTCCAAAATAGAATGTTGGGAGTTCTAGAATTCTAAAATAGAATGTTGGTGTTGCAGAATTCCAAAATAGAATGTTGGAAATTCTAGAATTCCAAAATAGAATGTTGAGAGTTCTAGGATTCCAAAATAGAATGTTGGGAGTTCTAGAATTCTAAAATAGAATGTTGATGTTGCAGAATTACAAAATAGAATGTTGGGAGTTCTAGAATTCCAAAATAGAATGTTGAGAGTTCTAGGATTCCAAAATAGAATGTTGGGAGTTCTAGAATTCTAAAATAGAATGTTGGTGTTGCAGAATTACAAAATAGAATGTTGAGAGTTCTAGGATTCCAAAATAGAATGATGATAGTTCTAGGATTCCAAAATAGAATGTTGGGAGTTCTAGAATTCTAAAAATAGAATGTTGGTGTTGCAGAATTACAAAATAGAATGTTGGGAGTTCTAGAATTCCAAAATAGAATGTTGAGAGTTCTAGGATTCCAAAATAGAATGCTGGGAGTTCTAGAATTCTAAAATAGAATGTTGGTGTTGCAGAATTACAAAATAGAATGTTGAGAGTTCTAGGATTCCAAAATAGAATGATGATAGTTCTAGGATTCCAAAATAGAATGTTGGGAGTTCTAGAATTCTAAAAATAGAATGTTGGTGTTGCAGAATTACAAAATAGAATGTTGGGAGTTCTAGAATTCCAAAATAGAATGTTGAGAGTTCTAGGATTCCAAAATAGAATGTTGGGAGTTCTAGAATTCTAAAATAGAATGTTGGTGTTGCAGAATTCCAAAATAGAATGTTGGGAGTTCTAGAATTCCAAAATAGAATGTTGGGAGTTCTAGAATTCTAAAATAGAATGTTGGTGTTGCAGAATTCCAAAATAGAATGTTGGGAGTTCTAGAATTCCATAATAGAATGTTGAGAGTTTTAGGATTCCAAAATAGAATGTTGGGAGTTCTAGAATTCTAAAATAGAATGTTGGTGTTGCAGAATTACAAAATAATAGTTGGGAGTTCTAGAATTCCAAAATAGAATGTTGAGAGTTCTAGGATTCCAAAATAGAATGTTGTCAGTTCTAGAATTCTAAAATAGAATGTTGGTGTTGCAGAATTCCAAAATAGAATGTTGGGAGTTCTAGAATTCTAAAATAGAATATTGAGAGTTCTAGGATTCCAAAATAGAATGTTGGGAGTTCTAGAATTCTAAAATAGAATGTTGGTGTTGCAGAATTCCAAAATAGAATGTTGGGAGTTCTAGAATTCCAAAATAGAATGTTGAGAGTTCTAGGATTCCAAAATAGAATGTTGGGAGTTCTAGAATTCTAAAATAGAATGTTGGTGTTGCAGAATTACAAAATATGTTGGGAGTTCTAGAATTCCAAAATAGAATGTTGAGAGTTCTAGGATTCCAAAATAGAATGTTGGCAGTTCTAGAATTCTAAAATAGAATGTTGGTGTTGCAGAATTCCAACATAGAATGTTGGGAGTTCTAGAATTCCAAAATAGAATGTTGAGAGTTCTAGGATTCCAAAATAGAATGTTGGGAGTTCTAGAATTCTAAAATAGAATGTTGGTGTTGCAGAATTCTAAAATAGAATGTTGGGAGTTCTAGAATTCCAAAATAGAATGTTGAGCGTTCTAGGATTCCAAAATAGAATGTTGGGAGTTCTAGAATTTTAAAATAGAATGTTAAGAGTTCTAGGATTCCAAAATAGAATGTTGGCAGTTCTAGAATTCTAAAATAGAATGTTGGTGTTGCAGAATTCCAACATAGAATGTTGGGAGTTCTAGAATTCCAAAATAGAATGTTGAGAGTTCTAGGATTCCAAAATAGAATGTTGGCAGTTCTAGAATTCTAAAATAGAATATTGGTGTTGCAGAATAACAAAATAGAATTTTGGGAGTTCTAGAATTCCAAAATAGAATGTTGAGAGTTCTAAGATTCCAAAATAGAATGTTGAGAGTTCTAGGATTCCAAAATAGAATGTTGGGAGTTCTAGAATTCCAAAATAGAATGTTGGTGTTGCAGAATTCCAAAATAGAATGTTGGGAGTTCTAGAATTCCAAAATAGAATGTTGGGAGTTCTAGAATGCTAAAATAGAATGTTGGTGTTGCAGAGTTCCAAAATAGAATGTTGGGAGTTCTAGAATTCCAAAATAGAATGTTGAGAGTTCTAGGATTCCAAAATAGAATGTTGCCAGTTCTAGAATTCTAAAATATAATATTGGTGTTGCAGAATTCCAAAATAGAATGTTGGGAGTTCTAGAATTCCAAAATAGAATGTTGAGAGTTCTAGGATTCCAAAATAGAATGTTGGGAGTTCTAGAATTCTAAAATAGAATGTTGGTGTTGCAGAATTCTAAAATAGAATGTTGGGAGTTCTTGAATTCCAAAATAGAATGTTGAGAGTTCTAGGATTCCAAAATAGAATGTTGGGAGTTCTAGAATTCCAAAATAGAATGTTGAGAGTTCAAGGATTCCAAAATAGAATGTTGAGAGTTCTAGAATTCCAAAATAGAATGTTGAGAGTTCTAGGATTCCAAAATAGAATGTTGGGAGTTCTAGAATTCTAAAATAGAATGTTGGTGTTGCAGAATTCCAAAATAGAATGTTGGGAGTTCTAGAATTCCAAAATATAATGTTGAGCATTCTAGGATTCCAAAATAGAATGATGGGAGTTCTAGAATTCTAAAATAGAATGTTAAGAGTTCTAGGTTTCCAAAATAGATTGTTGGCAGTTCTAGAATTCTAAAATAGAATGTTGGTGTTGCAGAATAAAAAAATAGAATGTTGGGAGTTCTAGAATTCCAAAATAGAATGTTGAGCGTTCTAGGATTCCAAAATAGAATGTTGGGAGTTCTAGAATTCTAAAATAGAATGTTGGTGTTGCAGAATTCCAAAATAGAATGTTGGGAGTTCTAGAATACCAAAATAGAATGTTGAGAGTTCTAGGATTCCAAAATAGAATGTTGGGAGTTCTAGAATTCTAAAATAGAATGTTGGTGTTGCAGAATAACAAAATAGAATGTTGGGAGTTCTAGAATTCCAAAATAGAATGTTGAGAGTTCTAGGATTCCAAAATAGAATGATGAGAGTTCTAGGATTCCAAAATAGAATGTTGGAAGTTCTAGAATTCTAAAATAGTATGTTGGTGTTGCAAAATTCCAAAATAGAATGTTGGGAGTTCTAGAATTCCAAAATAGAATGTTGAGAGTTCTAGGATTCCAAAATAGAATGTTGGCAGTTATAGAATTTTAAAATAGAATGTTGGTGTTGCATAATTCCAAAATAGAATGTTGGGAGTTCTAGAATTCCAAAATAGAATGTTGAGAGTTCTAGGATTCCAAAATAGAATGTTGAGAGTTCTAGAATTCCAAAATAGAATGTTGAGAGTTCTAGGATTCCAAAATAGAATGTTGGGAGTTCTAGAATTCTAAAATAGAATGTTGGTGTTGCAGAATTCCAAAATAGAATGTTGGAAATTCTAGAATTCCAAAATAGAATGTTGAGAGTTCTAGGATTCCAAAATAGAATGTTGGGAGTTCTAGAATTCTAAAATAGAATGTTGATGTTGCAGAATTACAAAATAGAATGTTGGGAGTTCTAGAATTCCAAAATAGAATGTTGAGAGTTCTAGGATTCCAAAATAGAATGTTGGGAGTTCTAGAATTCTAAAATAGAATGTTGGTGTTGCAGAATTACAAAATAGAATGTTGAGAGTTCTAGGATTCCAAAATAGAATGATGATAGTTCTAGGATTCCAAAATAGAATGTTGGGAGTTCTTGAATTCTAAAAATAGAATGTTGGTGTTGCAGAATTACAAAATAGAATGTTGGGAGTTCTAGAATTCCAAAATAGAATGTTGAGAGTTCTAGGATTCCAAAATAGAATGCTGGGAGTTCTAGAATTCTAAAATAGAATGTTGGTGTTGCAGAATTACAAAATAGAATGTTGAGAGTTATAGGATTCCAAAATAGAATGATGATAGTTCTAGGATTCCAAAATAGAATGTTGGGAGTTCTAGAATTCTAAAAATAGAATGTTGGTGTTGCAGAATTACAAAATAGAATGTTGGGAGTTCTAGAATTCCAAAATAGAATGTTGAGAGTTCTAGGATTCCAAAATAGAATGTTGGGAGTTCTAGAATTCTAAAATAGAATGTTGGTGTTGCAGAATTCCAAAATAGAATGTTGGGAGTTCTAGAATTCCAAAATAGAATGTTGGGAGTTCTAGAATTCTAAAATAGAATGTTGGTGTTGCAGAATTCCAAAATAGAATGTTGGGAGTTCTAGAATTCCATAATAGAATGTTGAGAGTTTTAGGATTCCAAAATAGAATGTTGGGAGTTCTAGAATTCTAAAATAGAATGTTGGTGTTGCAGAATTACAAAATAATAGTTGGGAGTTCTAGAATTCCAAAATAGAATGTTGAGAGTTCTAGGATTCCAAAATAGAATGTTGTCAGTTCTAGAATTCTAAAATAGAATGTTGGTGTTGCAGAATTCCAAAATAGAATGTTGGGAGTTCTAGAATTCTAAAATAGAATATTGAGAGTTCTAGGATTCCAAAATAGAATGTTGGGAGTTCTAGAATTCTAAAATAGAATGTTGGTGTTGCAGAATTCCAAAATAGAATGTTGGGAGTTCTAGAATTCCAAAATAGAATGTTGAGAGTTCTAGGATTCCAAAATAGAATGTTGGGAGTTCTAGAATTCTAAAATAGAATGTTGGTGTTGCAGAATTACAAAATATGTTGGGAGTTCTAGAATTCCAAAATAGAATGTTGAGAGTTCTAGGATTCCAAAATAGAATGTTGGCAGTTCTAGAATTCTAAAATAGAATGTTGGTGTTGCAGAATTCCAACATAGAATGTTGGGAGTTCTAGAATTCCAAAATAGAATGTTGAGAGTTCTAGGATTCCAAAATAGAATGTTGGGAGTTCTAGAATTCTAAAATAGAATGTTGGTGTTGCAGAATTCTAAAATAGAATGTTGGGAGTTCTAGAATTCCAAAATAGAATGTTGAGAGTTCTAGGATTCCAAAATAGAATGTTGGGAGTTCTAGAATTCTAAAATAGAATGTTGATGTTGCAGAATTACAAAATAGAATGTTGGGAGTTCTAGAATTCCAAAATAGAATGTTGAGAGTTCTAGGATTCCAAAATAGAATGTTGGGAGTTCTAGAATTCTAAAATAGAATGTTGGTGTTGCAGAATTACAAAATAGAATGTTGAGAGTTCTAGGATTCCAAAATAGAATGATGATAGTTCTAGGATTCCAAAATAGAATGTTGGGAGTTCTAGAATTCTAAAAATAGAATGTTGGTGTTGCAGAATTACAAAATAGAATGTTGGGAGTTCTAGAATTCCAAAATAGAATGTTGAGAGTTCTAGGATTCCAAAATAGAATGCTGGGAGTTCTAGAATTCTAAAATAGAATGTTGGTGTTGCAGAATTACAAAATAGAATGTTGAGAGTTCTAGGATTCCAAAATAGAATGATGATAGTTCTAGGATTCCAAAATAGAATGTTGGGAGTTCTAGAATTCTAAAAATAGAATGTTGGTGTTGCAGAATTACAAAATAGAATGTTGGGAGTTCTAGAATTCCAAAATAGAATGTTGAGAGTTCTAGGATTCCAAAATAGAATGTTGGGAGTTCTAGAATTCTAAAATAGAATGTTGGTGTTGCAGAATTCCAAAATAGAATGTTGGGAGTTCTAGAATTCCAAAATAGAATGTTGGGAGTTCTAGAATTCTAAAATAGAATGTTGGTGTTGCAGAATTCCAAAATAGAATGTTGGGAGTTCTAGAATTCCATAATAGAATGTTGAGAGTTTTAGGATTCCAAAATAGAATGTTGGGAGTTCTAGAATTCTAAAATAGAATGTTGGTGTTGCAGAATTACAAAATAATAGTTGGGAGTTCTAGAATTCCAAAATAGAATGTTGAGAGTTCTAGGATTCCAAAATAGAATGTTGTCAGTTCTAGAATTCTAAAATAGAATGTTGGTGTTGCAGAATTCCAAAATAGAATGTTGGGAGTTCTAGAATTCTAAAATAGAATATTGAGAGTTCTAGGATTCCAAAATAGAATGTTGGGAGTTCTAGAATTCTAAAATAGAATGTTGGTGTTGCAGAATTCCAAAATAGAATGTTGGGAGTTCTAGAATTCCAAAATAGAATGTTGAGCGTTCTAGGATTCCAAAATAGAATGTTGGGAGTTCTAGAATTCTAAAATAGAATGTTGGTGTTGCAGAATTACAAAATATGTTGGGAGTTCTAGAATTCCAAAATAGAATGTTGAGAGTTCTAGGATTCCAAAATAGAATGTTGGCAGTTCTAGAATTCTAAAATAGAATGTTGGTGTTGCAGAATTCCAACATAGAATGTTGGGAGTTCTAGAATTCCAAAATAGAATGTTGAGAGTTCTAGGATTCCAAAATAGAATGTTGGGAGTTCTAGAATTCTAAAATAGAATGTTGGTGTTGCAGAATTCTAAAATAGAATGTTGGGAGTTCTAGAATTCCAAAATAGAATGTTGAGCGTTCTAGGATTCCAAAATAGAATGTTGGGAGTTCTAGAATTTTAAAATAGAATGTTAAGAGTTCTAGGATTCCAAAATAGAATGTTGGCAGTTCTAGAATTCTAAAATAGAATATTGGTGTTGCAGAATAACAAAATAGAATTTTGGGAGTTCTAGAATTCCAAAATAGAATGTTGAGAGTTCTAAGATTCCAAAATAGAATGTTGAGAGTTCTAGGATTCCAAAATAGAATGTTGGGAGTTCTAGAATTCCAAAATAGAATGTTGGTGTTGCAGAATTCCAAAATAGAATGTTGGGAGTTCTAGAATTCCAAAATAGAATGTTGAGAGTTCTAGGATTCCAAAATAGAATGTTGGGAGTTCTAGAATGCTAAAATAGAATGTTGGTGTTGCAGAGTTCCAAAATAGAATGTTGGGAGTTCTTGAATTTCAAAATAGAATGTTGAGAGTTCTAGGATTCCAAAATAGAATGTTGGGAGTTCTAGAATTCCAAAATAGAATGTTGATGTTGCAGAATTCCAAAATAGAATGTTGGGAGTTCTAGAATTCCAAAATAGAATGTTGAGAGTTCTAGGATTCCAAAATAGAATGTTGAGAGTTCTAGAATTCCAAAATAGAATGTTGAGAGTTCTAGGATTCCAAAATAGAATGTTGCCAGTTCTAGAATTCTAAAATAGAATATTGGTGTTGCAGAATTCCAAAATAGAATGTTGGGAGTTCTAGAATTCCAAAATAGAATGTTGAGAGTTCTAGGATTCCAAAATAGAATGTTGGGAGTTCTAGAATTCTAAAATAGAATGTTGGTGTTGCAGAATTACAAAATAGAATGTTGAGAGTTCTAGGATTCCAAAATAGAATGATGATAGTTCTAGGATTCCAAAATAGAATGTTGGGAGTTCTAGAATTCTAAAAATAGAATGTTGGTGTTGCAGAATTACAAAATAGAATGTTGGGAGTTCTAGAATTCCAAAATAGAATGTTGAGAGTTCTAGGATTCCAAAATAGAATGTTGGGAGTTCTAGAATTCTAAAATAGAATGTTGGTGTTGCAGAATTACAAAATAGAATGTTGGGAGTTCTAGAATTCCAAAATAGAATGTTGAGTGTTCTAGGATTCCAAAATAGAATGTTGGGAGTTCTAGAATTCTAAAATAGAATGTTGGTGTTGCAGAATTACAAAATAGAATGTTGAGAGTTCTAGGATTCCAAAATAGAATGATGATAGTTCTAGGATTCCAAAATAGAATGTTGGGAGTTCTAGAATTCTAAAAATAGAATGTTGGTGTTGCAGAATTACAAAATAGAATGTTGGGAGTTCTAGAATTCCAAAATAGAATGTTGAGAGTTCTAGGATTCCAAAATAGAATGTTGGGAGTTCTAGAATTCTAAAATAGAATGTTGGTGTTGCAGAATTCCAAAATAGAATGTTGGGAGTTCTAGAATTCCAAAATAGAATGTTGGGAGTTCTAGAATTCTAAAATAGAATGTTGGTGTTGCAGAATTCCAAAATAGAATGTTGGGAGTTCTAGAATTCCATAATAGAATGTTGAGAGTTTTAGGATTCCAAAATAGAATGTTGGGAGTTCTAGAATTCTAAAATAGAATGTTGGTGTTGCAGAATTACAAAATAATAGTTGGGAGTTCTAGAATTCCAAAATAGAATGTTGAGAGTTCTAGGATTCCAAAATAGAATGTTGTCAGTTCTAGAATTCTAAAATAGAATGTTGGTGTTGCAGAATTCCAAAATAGAATGTTGGGAGTTCTAGAATTCTAAAATAGAATATTGAGAGTTCTAGGATTCCAAAATAGAATGTTGGGAGTTCTAGAATTCTAAAATAGAATGTTGGTGTTGCAGAATTCCAAAATAGAATGTTGGGAGTTCTAGAATTCCAAAATAGAATGTTGAGAGTTCTAGGATTCCAAAATAGAATGTTGGGAGTTCTAGAATTCTAAAATAGAATGTTGGTGTTGCAGAATTACAAAATAATATGTTGGGAGTTCTAGAATTCCAAAATAGAATGTTGAGAGTTCTAGGATTCCAAAATAGAATGTTGGCAGTTCTAGAATTCTAAAATAGAATGTTGGTGTTGCAGAATTCCAACATAGAATGTTGGGAGTTCTAGAATTCCAAAATAGAATGTTGAGAGTTCTAGGATTCCAAAATAGAATGTTGGGAGTTCTAGAATTCTAAAATAGAATGTTGGTGTTGCAGAATTCTAAAATAGAATGTTGGGAGTTCTAGAATTCCAAAATAGAATGTTGAGCGTTCTAGGATTCCAAAATAGAATGTTGAGAGTTCTAGGATTCCAAAATAGAATGTTGGGAGTTCTAGAATTCCAAAATAGAATGTTGGTGTTGCAGAATTCCAAAATAGAATGTTGGGAGTTCTAGAATTCCAAAATAGAATGTTGAGAGTTCTAGGATTCCAAAATAGAATGTTGGGAGTTCTAGAATGCTAAAATAGAATGTTGGTGTTGCAGAGTTCCAAAATAGAATGTTGGGAGTTCTTGAATTTCAAAATAGAATGTTGAGAGTTCTAGGATTCCAAAATAGAATGTTGGGAGTTCTAGAATTCCAAAATAGAATGTTGATGTTGCAGAATTCCAAAATAGAATGTTGGGAGTTCTAGAATTCCAAAATAGAATGTTGAGAGTTCTAGGATTCCAAAATAGAATGTTGAGAGTTCTAGAATTCCAAAATAGAATGTTGAGAGTTCTAGGATTCCAAAATAGAATGTTGCCAGTTCTAGAATTCTAAAATAGAATATTGGTGTTGCAGAATTCCAAAATAGAATGTTGGGAGTTCTAGAATTCCAAAATAGAATGTTGAGAGTTCTAGGATTCCAAAATAGAATGTTGGGAGTTCTAGAATTCTAAAATAGAATGTTGGTGTTGCAGAATTACAAAATAGAATGTTGAGAGTTCTAGGATTCCAAAATAGAATGATGATAGTTCTAGGATTCCAAAATAGAATGTTGGGAGTTCTAGAATTCTAAAAATAGAATGTTGGTGTTGCAGAATTACAAAATAGAATGTTGGGAGTTCTAGAATTCCAAAATAGAATGTTGAGAGTTCTAGGATTCCAAAATAGAATGTTGGGAGTTCTAGAATTCTAAAATAGAATGTTGGTGTTGCAGAATTCCAAAATAGAATGTTGGGAGTTCTAGAATTCCAAAATAGAATGTTGGGAGTTCTAGAATTCTAAAATAGAATGTTGGTGTTGCAGAATTCCAAAATAGAATGTTGGGAGTTCTAGAATTCCATAATAGAATGTTGAGAGTTTTAGGATTCCAAAATAGAATGTTGGGAGTTCTAGAATTCTAAAATAGAATGTTGGTGTTGCAGAATTACAAAATAATAGTTGGGAGTTCTAGAATTCCAAAATAGAATGTTGAGAGTTCTAGGATTCCAAAATAGAATGTTGTCAGTTCTAGAATTCTAAAATAGAATGTTGGTGTTGCAGAATTCCAAAATAGAATGTTGGGAGTTCTAGAATTCTAAAATAGAATATTGAGAGTTCTAGGATTCCAAAATAGAATGTTGGGAGTTCTAGAATTCTAAAATAGAATGTTGGTGTTGCAGAATTCCAAAATAGAATGTTGGGAGTTCTAGAATTCCAAAATAGAATGTTGAGAGTTCTAGGATTCCAAAATAGAATGTTGGGAGTTCTAGAATTCTAAAATAGAATGTTGGTGTTGCAGAATTACAAAATAGAATGTTGGGAGTTCTAGAATTCCAAAATAGAATGTTGAGCGTTCTAGGATTCCAAAATAGAATGTTGGGAGTTCTAGAATTTTAAAATAGAATGTTAAGAGTTCTAGGATTCCAAAATAGAATGTTGGCAGTTCTAGAATTCTAAAATAGAATATTGGTGTTGCAGAATAACAATATAGAATTTTGGGAGTTCTAGAATTCCAAAATAGAATGTTGAGAGTTCTAAGATTCCAAAATAGAATGTTGAGAGTTCTAGGATTCCAAAATAGAATGTTGGGAGTTCTAGAATTCCAAAATAGAATGTTGGTGTTGCAGAATTCCAAAATAGAATGTTGGGAGTTCTAGAATTCCAAAATAGAATGTTGAGAGTTCTAGGATTCCAAAATAGAATGTTGGGAGTTCTAGAATGCTAAAATAGAATGTTGGTGTTGCAGAGTTCCAAAATAGAATGTTGGGAGTTCTTGAATTCCAAAATAGAATGTTGAGAGTTCTAGGATTCCAAAATAGAATGTTGGGAGTTCTAGAATTCCAAAATAGAATGTTGATGTTGCAGAATTCCAAAATAGAATGTTGGGAGTTCTAGAATTCCAAAATAGAATGTTGAGAGTTCTAGGATTCCAAAATAGAATGTTGAGAGTTCTAGAATTCCAAAATAGAATGTTGAGAGTTCTAGGATTCCAAAATAGAATGTTGCCAGTTCTAGAATTCTAAAATAGAATATTGGTGTTGCAGAATTCCAAAATAGAATGTTGGGAGTTCTAGAATTCCAAAATAGAATGTTGAGAGTTCTAGGATTCCAAAATAGAATGTTGGGAGTTCTAGAATTCTAAAATAGAATGTTGGTGTTGCAGAATTCTAAAATAGAATGTTGGGAGTTCTTGAATTCCAAAATAGAATGTTGAGAGTTCTAGGATTCCAAAATAGAATGTTGGGAGTTCTAGAATTCCAAAATAGAATGTTGATGTTGCAGAATTCCAAAATAGAATGTTGGGAGTTCTAGAATTCCAAAATAGAATGTTGAGAGTTCTAGGATTCCAAAATAGAATGTTGAGAGTTCTAGAATTCCAAAATAGAATGTTGAGAGTTCTAGAATTCTAAAATAGAATGTTGGTGTTGCAGAATTACAAAATAGAATGTTGGGAGTTCTAGAATTCCAAAATAGAATGTTGAGAGTTCTAGGATTCCAAAATAGAATGTTGGCAGTTCTAGAATTCTAAAATAGAATGTTGGTGTTGCTTAATTCCAAAATAGAATGTTGGGAGTTCTAGAATTCCAAAATAGAATGTTGGGAGTTCTAGAATTCTAAAATAGAATGTTGGTGTTGCAGAATAACAAAATAGAATGTTGGGAGTTCTAGAATTCCAAAATAGAATGTTGAGAGTTCTAGGATTCCAAAATAGAATGTTGGGAGTTCTAGAATTCCAAAATAGAATGTTGAGAGTTCTAGGATTCCAAAATAGAATGTTGGGAGTTCTAGAATTCTAAAATAGAATGTTGGTGTTGCAGAATTCCAAAATAGAATGCTGGGAGTTCTAGAATTCCAAAATAGAATGTTGAGCATTCTAGGATTCCAAAATAGAATGTTGAGAGTTCTAGAATTCCAAAATAGAATGTTGAGAGTTCTAGGATTCCAAAATAGAATGTTGGGAGTTCTAGAATTCTAAAATAGAATGTTGGTGTTGCAGAATTCCAAAATAGAATGTTGGAAATTCTAGAATTCCAAAATAGAATGTTGAGAGTTCTAGGATTCCAAAATAGAATGTTGGGAGTTCTAGAATTCTAAAATAGAATGTTGATGTTGCAGAATTACAAAATAGAATGTTGGGAGTTCTAGAATTCCAAAATAGAATGTTGAGAGTTCTAGGATTCCAAAATAGAATGTTGGGAGTTCTAGAATTCTAAAATAGAATGTTGGTGTTGCAGAATTACAAAATAGAATGTTGAGAGTTCTAGGATTCCAAAATAGAATGATGATAGTTCTAGGATTCCAAAATAGAATGTTGGGAGTTCTAGAATTCTAAAAATAGAATGTTGGTGTTGCAGAATTACAAAATAGAATGTTGGGAGTTCTAGAATTCCAAAATAGAATGTTGAGAGTTCTAGGATTCCAAAATAGAATGTTGGGAGTTCTAGAATTCTAAAATAGAATGTTGGTGTTGCAGAATTACAAAATAGAATGTTGAGAGTTCTAGGATTCCAAAATAGAATGATGATAGTTCTAGGATTCCAAAATAGAATGTTGGGAGTTCTAGAATTCTAAAAATAGAATGTTGGTGTTGCAGAATTACAAAATAGAATGTTGGGAGTTCTAGAATTCCAAAATAGAATGTTGAGAGTTCTAGGATTCCAAAATAGAATGTTGGGAGTTCAAGAATTCTAAAATAGAATGTTGGTGTTGCAGAATTCCAAAATAGAATGTTGGGAGTTCTAGAATTCCAAAATAGAATGTTGGGAGTTCTAGAATTCTAAAATAGAATGTTGGTGTTGCAGAATTCCAAAATAGAATGTTGGGAGTTCTAGAATTCCATAATAGAATGTTGAGAGTTTTAGGATTCCAAAATAGAATGTTGGGAGATCTAGAATTCTAAAATAGAATGTTGGTGTTGCAGAATTACAAAATAATAGTTGGGAGTTCTAGAATTCCAAAATAGAATGTTGAGAGTTCTAGGATTCCAAAATAGAATGTTGTCAGTTCTAGAATTCTAAAATAGAATGTTGGTGTTGCAGAATTCCAAAATAGAATGTTGGGAGTTCTAGAATTCTAAAATAGAATATTGAGAGTTCTAGGATTCCAAAATAGAATGTTGGGAGTTCTAGAATTCTAAAATAGAATGTTGGTGTTGCAGAATTCCAAAATAGAATGTTGGGAGTTCTAGAATTCCAAAATAGAATGTTGAGAGTTCTAGGATTCCAAAATAGAATGTTGGGAGTTCTAGAATTCTAAAATAGAATGTTGGTGTTGCAGAATTACAAAATAATATGTTGGGAGTTCTAGAATTCCAAAATAGAATGTTGAGAGTTCTAGGATTCCAAAATAGAATGTTGGCAGTTCTAGAATTCTAAAATAGAATGTTGGTGTTGCAGAATTCCAACATAGAATGTTGGGAGTTCTAGAATTCCAAAATAGAATGTTGAGAGTTCTAGGATTCCAAAATAGAATGTTGGGAGTTCTAGAATTCTAAAATAGAATGTTGGTGTTGCAGAATTCTAAAATAGAATGTTGGGAGTTCTAGAATTCCAAAATAGAATGTTGAGCGTTCTAGGATTCCAAAATAGAATGTTGGGAGTTCTAGAATTTTAAAATAGAATGTTAAGAGTTCTAGGATTCCAAAATAGAATGTTGGCAGTTCTAGAATTCTAAAATAGTATATTGGTGTTGCAGAATAACAAAATAGAATTTTGGGAGTTCTAGAATTCCAAAATAGAATGTTGAGAGTTCTAAGATTCCAAAATAGAATGTTGAGAGTTCTAGGATTCCAAAATAGAATGTTGGGAGTTCTAGAATTCCAAAATAGAATGTTGGTGTTGCAGAATTCCAAAATAGAATGTTGGGAGTTCTAGAATTCCAAAATAGAATGTTGGGAGTTCTAGAATGCTAAAATAGAATGTTGGTGTTGCAGAGTTCCAAAATAGAATGTTGGGAGTTCTAGAATTCCAAAATAGAATGTTGAGAGTTCTAGGATTCCAAAATAGAATGTTGCCAGTTCTAGAATTCTAAAATAGAATATTGGTGTTGCAGAATTCCAAAATAGAATGTTGGGAGTTCTAGAATTCCAAAATAGAATGTTGAGAGTTCTAGGATTCCAAAATAGAATGTTGGGAGTTCTAGAATTCTAAAATAGAATGTTGGTGTTGCAGAATTCTAAAATAGAATGTTGGGAGTTCTTGAATTCCAAAATAGAATGTTGAGAGTTCTAGGATTCCAAAATAGAATGTTGATGTTGCAGAATTCCAAAATAGAATGTTGGGAGTTCTAGAATTCCAAAATAGAATGTTGAGAGTTCTAGGATTCCAAAATAGAATGTTGAGAGTTCTAGAATTCCAAAATAGAATGTTGAGAGTTCTAGGATTCCAAAATAGAATGTTGGGAGTTCTAGGATTCCAAAATAGAATGTTGAGAGTTCTAGAATTCCAAAATAGAATGTTGAGAGTTCTAGGATTCCAAAATAGAATGTTGGGAGTTCTAGAATTCTAAAATAGAATGTTGGTGTTGCAGAATTACAAAATAATATGTTGGGAGTTCTAGAATTCCAAAATAGAATGTTGAGAGTTCTAGGATTCCAAAATAGAATGTTGGCAGTTCTAGAATTCTAAAATAGAATGTTGGTGTTGCAGAATTCCAACATAGAATGTTGGGAGTTCTAGAATTCCAAAATAGAATGTTGAGAGTTCTAGGATTCCAAAATAGAATGTTGGGAGTTCTAGAATTCTAAAATAGAATGTTGGTGTTGCAGAATTCTAAAATAGAATGTTGGGAGTTCTAGAATTCCAAAATAGAATGTTGAGCGTTCTAGGATTCCAAAATAGAATGTTGGGAGTTCTAGAATTTTAAAATAGAATGTTAAGAGTTCTGGGATTCCAAAATAGAATGTTGGCAGTTCTAGAATTCTAAAATAGAATATTGGTGTTGCAGAATAACAAAATAGAATTTTGGGAGTTCTAGAATTCCAAAATAGAATGTTGAGAGTTCTAGGATTCCAAAATAGAATGTTGGGAGTTCTAGAATTCCAAAATAGAATGTTGAGAGTTCTAGGATTCCAAAATAGAATGTTGGGAGTTCTAGAATTCTAAAATAGAATGTTGGTGTTGCAGAATTCCAAAATAGAATGCTGGGAGTTCTAGAATTCCAAAATAGAATGTTGAGCATTCTAGGATTCCAAAATAGAATGTTGAGAGTTCTAGAATTCCAAAATAGAATGTTGAGAGTTCTAGGATTCCAAAATATAATGTTGGGAGTTCTAGAATTCTAAAATAGAATGTTGGTGTTGCAGAATTCCAAAATAGAATGTTGGAAATTCTAGAATTCCAAAATAGAATGTTGAGAGTTCTAGGATTCCAAAATAGAATGTTGGGAGTTCTAGAATTCTAAAATAGAATGTTGATGTTGCAGAATTACAAAATAGAATGTTGGGAGTTCTAGAATTCCAAAATAGAATGTTGAGAGTTCTAGGATTCCAAAATAGAATGTTGGGAGTTCTAGAATTCTAAAATAGAATGTTGGTGTTGCAGAATTACAAAATAGAATGTTGAGAGTTCTAGGATTCCAAAATAGAATGATGATAGTTCTAGGATTCCAAAATAGAATGTTGGGAGTTCTAGAATTCTAAAAATAGAATGTTGGTGTTGCAGAATTACAAAATAGAATGTTGGGAGTTCTAGAATTCCAAAATAGAATGTTGAGAGTTCTAGGATTCCAAAATAGAATGTTGGGAGTTCTAGAATTCTAAAATAGAATGTTGGTGTTGCAGAATTACAAAATAGAATGTTGAGAGTTCTAGGATTCCAAAATAGAATGATGATAGTTCTAGGATTCCAAAATAGAATGTTGGGAGTTCTAGAATTCCAAAATAGAATGTTGGTGTTGCAGAATTCCAAAATAGAATGTTGGGAGTTCTAGAATTCCAAAATAGAATGTTGAGAGTTCTAGGATTCCAAAATAGAATGTTGGGAGTTCTAGAATGCTAAAATAGAATGTTGGTGTTGCAGAGTTCCAAAATAGAATGTTGGGAGTTCTTGAATTCCAAAATAGAATGTTGGGAGTTCTAGAATTCCAAAATAGAATGTTGGGAGTTCTAGAATTCCAAAATAGAATGTTGATGTTGCAGAATTCCAAAATAGAATGTTGGGAGTTCTAGAATTCCAAAATAGAATGTTGAGAGTTCTAGGATTCCAAAATAGAATGTTGAGAGTTCTAGAATTCCAAAATAGAATGTTGAGAGTTCTAGGATTCCAAAATAGAATGTTGCCAGTTCTAGAATTCTAAAATAGAATATTGGTGTTGCAGAATTCCAAAATAGAATGTTGGGAGTTCTAGAATTCCAAAATAGAATGTTGAGAGTTCTAGGATTCCAAAATAGAATGTTGGGAGTTCTAGAATTCTAAAATAGAATGTTGGTGTTGCAGAATTCTAAAATAGAATGTTGGGAGTTCTTGAATTCCAAAATAGAATGTTGAGAGTTCTAGGATTCCAAAATAGAATGTTGGGAGTTCTAGAATTCCAAAATAGAATGTTGATGTTGCAGAATTCCAAAATAGAATGTTGGGAGTTCTAGAATTCCAAAATAGAATGTTGAGAGTTCTAGGATTCCAAAATAGAATGTTGAGAGTTCTAGAATTCCAAAATAGAATGTTGAGAGTTCTAGAATTCTAAAATAGAATGTTGGTGTTGCAGAATTACAAAATAGAATGTTGGGAGTTCTAGAATTCCAAAATAGAATGTTGAGAGTTCTAGGATTCCAAAATAGAATGTTGGCAGTTCTAGAATTCTAAAATAGAATGTTGGTGTTGCAGAATAACAAAATAGAATGTTGGGAGTTCTAGAATTCCAAAATAGAATGTTGAGAGTTCTAGGATTCCAAAATAGAATGTTGGGAGTTCTAGAATTCCAAAATAGAATGTTGAGAGTTCTAGGATTCCAAAATAGAATGTTGGGAGTTCTAGAATTCTAAAATAGAATGTTGGTGTTGCTTAATTCCAAAATAGAATGTTGGGAGTTCTAGAATTCCAAAATAGAATGTTGGGAGTTCTAGAATTCTAAAATAGAATGTTGGTGTTGCAGAATAACAAAATAGAATGTTGGGAGTTCTAGAATTCCAAAATAGAATGTTGAGAGTTCTAGGATTCCAAAATAGAATGTTGGGAGTTCTAGAATTCCAAAATAGAATGTTGAGAGTTCTAGGATTCCAAAATAGAATGTTGGGAGTTCTAGAATTCTAAAATAGAATGTTGGTGTTGCAGAATTCCAAAATAGAATGCTGGGAGTTCTAGAATTCCAAAATAGAATGTTGAGCATTCTAGGATTCCAAAATAGAATGTTGAGAGTTCTAGAATTCCAAAATAGAATGTTGAGAGTTCTAGGATTCCAAAATAGAATGTTGGGAGTTCTAGAATTCTAAAATAGAATGTTGGTGTTGCAGAATTCCAAAATAGAATGTTGGAAATTCTAGAATTCCAAAATAGAATGTTGAGAGTTCTAGGATTCCAAAATAGAATGTTGGGAGTTCTAGAATTCTAAAATAGAATGTTGATGTTGCAGAATTACAAAATAGAATGTTGGGAGTTCTAGAATTCCAAAATAGAATGTTGAGAGTTCTAGGATTCCAAAATAGAATGTTGGGAGTTCTAGAATTCTAAAATAGAATGTTGGTGTTGCAGAATTACAAAATAGAATGTTGAGAGTTCTAGGATTCCAAAATAGAATGATGATAGTTCTAGGATTCCAAAATAGAATGTTGGGAGTTCTAGAATTCTAAAAATAGAATGTTGGTGTTGCAGAATTACAAAATAGAATGTTGGGAGTTCTAGAATTCCAAAATAGAATGTTGAGAGTTCTAGGATTCCAAAATAGAATGTTGGGAGTTCTAGAATTCTAAAATAGAATGTTGGTGTTGCAGAATTACAAAATAGAATGTTGAGAGTTCTAGGATTCCAAAATAGAATGATGATAGTTCTAGGATTCCAAAATAGAATGTTGGGAGTTCTAGAATTCTAAAAATAGAATGTTGGTGTTGCAGAATTACAAAATAGAATGTTGGGAGTTCTAGAATTCCAAAATAGAATGTTGAGAGTTCTAGGATTCCAAAATAGAATGTTGGGAGTTCTAGAATTCTAAAATAGAATGTTGGTGTTGCAGAATTCCAAAATAGAATGTTGGGAGTTCTAGAATTCCAAAATAGAATGTTGGGAGTTCTAGAATTCCAAAATAGAATGTTGATGTTGCAGAATTCCAAAATAGAATGTTGGGAGTTCTAGAATTCCAAAATAGAATGTTGAGAGTTCTAGGATTCCAAAATAGAATGTTGAGAGTTATAGAATTCCAAAATAGAATGTTGAGAGTTCTAGGATTCCAAAATAGAATGTTGCCAGTTCTAGAATTCTAAAATAGAATATTGGTGTTGCAGAATTCCAAAATAGAATGTTGGGAGTTCTAGAATTCCAAAATAGAATGTTGAGAGTTCTAGGATTCCAAAATAGAATGTTGGGAGTTCTAGAATTCTAAAATAGAATGTTGGTGTTGCAGAATTCTAAAATAGAATGTTGGGAGTTCTTGAATTCCAAAATAGAATGTTGAGAGTTCTAGGATTCCAAAATAGAATGTTGGGAGTTCTAGAATTCCAAAATAGAATGTTGATGTTGCAGAATTCCAAAATAGAATGTTGGGAGTTCTAGAATTCCAAAATAGAATGTTGAGAGTTCTAGGATTCCAAAATAGAATGTTGAGAGTTCTAGAATTCCAAAATAGAATGTTGGGAGTTCTAGAATTCTAAAATAGAATGTTGGTGTTGCAGAATTCCAAAATAGAATGTTGGAAATTCTAGAATTCCAAAATAGAATGTTGAGAGTTCTAGGATTCCAAAATAGAATGTTGGGAGTTCTAGAATTCTAAAAATAGAATGTTGGTGTTGCAGAATTACAAAATAGAATGTTGGGAGTTCTAGAATTCCAAAATAGAATGTTGAGAGTTCTAGGATTCCAAAATAGAATGTTGGGAGTTCTAGAATTCTAAAATAGAATGTTGGTGTTGCAGAATTACAAAATAGAATGTTGAGAGTTCTAGGATTCCAAAATAGAATGATGATAGTTCTAGGATTCCAAAATAGAATGTTGGGAGTTCTAGAATTCTAAAAATAGAATGTTGGTGTTGCAGAATTACAAAATAGAATGTTGGGAGTTCTAGAATTCCAAAATAGAATGTTGAGAGTTCTAGGATTCCAAAATAGAATGTTGGGAGTTCTAGAATTCTAAAATAGAATGTTGGTGTTGCAGAATTACAAAATAGAATGTTGAGAGTTCTAGGATTCCAAAATAGAATGATGATAGTTCTAGGATTCCAAAATAGAATGTTGGGAGTTCTAGAATTCTAAAAATAGAATGTTGGTGTTGCAGAATTACAAAATAGAATGTTGAGAGTTCTAGGATTCCAAAATAGAATGATGATAGTTCTAGGATTCCAAAATAGAATGTTGGGAGTTCTAGAATTCTAAAAATAGAATGTTGGTGTTGCAGAATTACAAAATAGAATGTTGGGAGTTCTAGAATTCCAAAATAGAATGTTGAGAGTTCTAGGATTCCAAAATAGAATGTTGGGAGTTCTAGAATTCTAAAATAGAATGTTGGTGTTGCAGAATTACAAAATAGAATGTTGAGAGTTCTAGGATTCCAAAATAGAATGATGATAGTTCTAGGATTCCAAAATAGAATGTTGGGAGTTCTAGAATTCTAAAAATAGAATGTTGGTGTTGCAGAATTACAAAATAGAATGTTGGGAGTTCTAGAATTCCAAAATAGAATGTTGAGAGTTCTAGGATTCCAAAATAGAATGTTGGGAGTTCTAGAATTCTAAAATAGAATGTTGGTGTTGCAGAATTCCAAAATAGAATGTTGGGAGTTCTAGAATTCCAAAATAGAATGTTGGGAGTTCTAGAATTCCAAAATAGAATGTTGATGTTGCAGAATTCCAAAATAGAATGTTGGGAGTTCTAGAATTCCAAAATAGAATGTTGAGAGTTCTAGGATTCCAAAATAGAATGTTGAGAGTTATAGAATTCCAAAATAGAATGTTGAGAGTTCTAGGATTCCAAAATAGAATGTTGCCAGTTCTAGAATTCTAAAATAGAATATTGGTGTTGCAGAATTCCAAAATAGAATGTTGGGAGTTCTAGAATTCCAAAATAGAATGTTGAGAGTTCTAGGATTCCAAAATAGAATGTTGGGAGTTCTAGAATTCTAAAATAGAATGTTGGTGTTGCAGAATTCTAAAATAGAATGTTGGGAGTTCTTGAATTCCAAAATAGAATGTTGAGAGTTCTAGGATTCCAAAATAGAATGTTGGGAGTTCTAGAATTCCAAAATAGAATGTTGATGTTGCAGAATTCCAAAATAGAATGTTGGGAGTTCTAGAATTCCAAAATAGAATGTTGAGAGTTCTAGGATTCCAAAATAGAATGTTGAGAGTTCTAGAATTCCAAAATAGAATGTTGAGAGTTCTAGAATTCTAAAATAGAATGTTGGTGTTGCAGAATTACAAAATAGAATGTTGGGAGTTCTAGAATTCCAAAATAGAATGTTGAGAGTTCTAGGATTCCAAAATAGAATGTTGGCAGTTCTAGAATTCTAAAATAGAATGTTGGTGTTGCTTAATTCCAAAATAGAATGTTGGGAGTTCTAGAATTCCAAAATAGAATGTTGGGAGTTCTAGAATTCCAAAATAGAATGTTGGGAGTTCTAGAATTCTAAAATAGAATGTTGGTGTTGCAGAATAACAAAATAGAATGTTGGGAGTTCTAGAATTCCAAAATAGAATGTTGAGAGTTCTAGGATTCCAAAATAGAATGTTGGGAGTTCTAGAATTCCAAAATAGAATGTTGAGAGTTCTAGGATTCCAAAATAGAATGTTGGGAGTTCTAGAATTCTAAAATAGAATGTTGGTGTTGCAGAATTCCAAAATAGAATGCTGGGAGTTCTAGAATTCCAAAATAGAATGTTGAGCATTCTAGGATTCCAAAATAGAATGTTGAGAGTTCTAGAATTCCAAAATAGAATGTTGAGAGTTCTAGGATTCCAAAATAGAATGTTGGGAGTTCTAGAATTCTAAAATAGAATGTTGGTGTTGCAGAATTCCAAAATAGAATGTTGGAAATTCTAGAATTCCAAAATAGAATGTTGAGAGTTCTAGGATTCCAAAATAGAATGTTGGGAGTTCTAGAATTCTAAAATAGAATGTTGATGTTGCAGAATTACAAAATAGAATGTTGGGAGTTCTAGAATTCCAAAATAGAATGTTGAGAGTTCTAGGATTCCAAAATAGAATGTTGGGAGTTCTAGAATTCTAAAATAGAATGTTGGTGTTGCAGAATTACAAAATAGAATGTTGAGAGTTCTAGGATTCCAAAATAGAATGATGATAGTTCTAGGATTCCAAAATAGAATGTTGGGAGTTCTAGAATTCTAAAAATAGAATGTTGGTGTTGCAGAATTACAAAATAGAATGTTGGGAGTTCTAGAATTCCAAAATAGAATGTTGAGAGTTCTAGGATTCCAAAATAGAATGTTGGGAGTTCTAGAATTCTAAAATAGAATGTTGGTGTTGCAGAATTCCAAAATAGAATGTTGGGAGTTCTAGAATTCCAAAATAGAATGTTGGGAGTTCTAGAATTCTAAAATAGAATGTTGGTGTTGCAGAATTCCAAAATAGAATGTTGGGAGTTCTAGAATTCTAAAATAGAATATTGAGAGTTCTAGGATTCCAAAATAGAATGTTGGAAGTTCTAGAATTCTAAAATAGAATGTTGGTGTTGCAGAATTCCAAAATAGAATGTTGGGAGTTCTAGAATTCCAAAATAGAATGTTGAGAGTTCTAGGATTCCAAAATAGAATGTTGGGAGTTCTAGAATTCTAAAATAGAATGTTGGTGTTGCAGAATTACAAAATAATATGTTGGGAGTTCTAGAATTCCAAAATAGAATGTTGAGAGTTCTAGGATTCCAAAATAGAATGTTGGCAGTTCTAGAATTCTAAAATAGAATGTTGGTGTTGCAGAATTCCAACATAGAATGTTGGGAGTTCTAGAATTCCAAAATAGAATGTTGAGAGTTCTAGGATTCCAAAATAGAATGTTGGGAGTTCTAGAATTCTAAAATAGAATGTTGGTGTTGCAGAATTCTAAAATAGAATGTTGGGAGTTCTAGAATTCCAAAATAGAATGTTGAGCGTTCTAGGATTCCAAAATAGAATGTTGGGAGTTCTAGAATTTTAAAATAGAATGTTAAGAGTTCTAGGATTCCAAAATAGAATGTTGGCAGTTCTAGAATTCTAAAATAGAATATTGGTGTTGCAGAATAACAAAATAGAATTTTGGGAGTTCTAGAATTCCAAAATAGAATGTTGAGAGTTCTAAGATTCCAAAATAGAATGTTGAGAGTTCTAGGATTCCAAAATAGAATGTTGGGAGTTCTAGAATTCCAAAATAGAATGTTGGTGTTGCAGAATTCCAAAATAGAATGTTGGGAGTTCTAGAATTCCAAAATAGAATGTTGGGAGTTCTAGAATGCTAAAATAGAATGTTGGTGTTGCAGAGTTCCAAAATAGAATGTTGGGAGTTCTAGAATTCCAAAATAGAATGTTGAGAGTTCTAGGATTCCAAAATAGAATGTTGCCAGTTCTAGAATTCTAAAATAGAATATTGGTGTTGCAGAATTCCAAAATAGAATGTTGGGAGTTCTAGAATTCCAAAATAGAATGTTGAGAGTTCTAGGATTCCAAAATAGAATGTTGGGAGTTCTAGAATTCTAAAATAGAATGTTGGTGTTGCAGAATTACAAAATAGAATGTTGAGAGTTCTAGGATTCCAAAATAGAATGATGGTAGTTCTAGGATTCCAAAATAGAATGTTGGGAGTTCTAGAATTCTAAAAATAGAATGTTGGTGTTGCAGAATTACAAAATAGAATGTTGGGAGTTCTAGAATTCCAAAATAGAATGTTGAGAGTTCTAGGATTCCAAAATAGAATGTTGGGAGTTCTAGAATTCTAAAATAGAATGTTGGTGTTGCAGAATTCCAAAATAGAATGTTGGGAGTTCTAGAATTCCAAAATAGAATGTTGGGAGTTCTAGAATTCTAAAATAGAATGTTGGTGTTGCAGAATTCCAAAATAGAATGTTGGGAGTTCTAGAATTCCATAATAGAATGTTGAGAGTTTTAGGATTCCAAAATAGAATGTTGGGAGTTCTAGAATTCTAAAATAGAATGTTGGTGTTGCAGAATTACAAAATAATAGTTGGGAGTTCTAGAATTCCAAAATAGAATGTTGAGAGTTCTAGGATTCCAAAATAGAATGTTGTCAGTTCTAGAATTCTAAAATAGAATGTTGGTGTTGCAGAATTCCAAAATAGAATGTTGGGAGTTCTAGAATTCTAAAATAGAATATTGAGAGTTCTAGGATTCCAAAATAGAATGTTGGGAGTTCTAGAATTCTAAAATAGAATGTTGGTGTTGCAGAATTCCAAAATAGAATGTTGGGAGTTCTAGAATTCCAAAATAGAATGTTGAGAGTTCTAGGATTCCAAAATAGAATGTTGGGAGTTCTAGAATTCTAAAATAGAATGTTGGTGTTGCAGAATTACAAAATAATATGTTGGGAGTTCTAGAATTCCAAAATAGAATGTTGAGAGTTCTAGGATTCCAAAATAGAATGTTGGGAGTTCTAGAATTCTAAAATAGAATGTTGGTGTTGCAGAATTCTAAAATAGAATGTTGGGAGTTCTAGAATTCCAAAATAGAATGTTGAGCGTTCTAGGATTCCAAAATAGAATGTTGGGAGTTCTAGAATTCTAAAATAGAATATTGGTGTTGCAGAATAACAAAATAGAATTTTGGGAGTTCTAGAATTCCAAAATAGAATGTTGATGTTGCAGAATTCCAAAATAGAATGTTGGGAGTTCTAGAATTCCAAAATAGAATGTTGAGAGTTCTAGGATTCCAAAATAGAATGTTGAGAGTTCTAGAATTCCAAAATAGAATGTTGAGAGTTCTAGGATTCCAAAATAGAATGTTGCCAGTTCTAGAATTCTAAAATAGAATATTGGTGTTGCAGAATTCCAAAATAGAATGTTGGGAGTTCTAGAATTCCAAAATAGAATGTTGAGAGTTCTAGGATTCCAAAATAGAATGTTGGGAGTTCTAGAATTCTAAAATAGAATGTTGGTGTTGCAGAATTCTAAAATAGAATGTTGGGAGTTCTTGAATTCCAAAATAGAATGTTGAGAGTTCTAGGATTCCAAAATAGAATGTTGGGAGTTCTAGAATTCCAAAATAGAATGTTGATGTTGCAGAATTCCAAAATAGAATGTTGGGAGTTCTAGAATTCCAAAATAGAATGTTGAGAGTTCTAGGATTCCAAAATAGAATGTTGAGAGTTCTAGAATTCCAAAATAGAATGTTGAGAGTTCTAGAATTCTAAAATAGAATGTTGGTGTTGCAGAATTACAAAATAGAATGTTGGGAGTTCTAGAATTCCAAAATAGAATGTTGAGAGTTCTAGGATTCCAAAATAGAATGTTGGCAGTTCTAGAATTCTAAAATAGAATGTTGGTGTTGCTTAATTCCAAAATAGAATGTTGGGAGTTCTAGAATTCCAAAATAGAATGTTGGGAGTTCTAGAATTCTAAAATAGAATGTTGGTGTTGCAGAATAACAAAATAGAATGTTGGGAGTTCTAGAATTCCAAAATAGAATGTTGAGAGTTCTAGGATTCCAAAATAGAATGTTGGGAGTTCTAGAATTCCAAAATAGAATGTTGAGAGTTCTAGGATTCCAAAATAGAATGTTGGGAGTTCTAGAATTCTAAAATAGAATGTTGGTGTTGCAGAATTCCAAAATAGAATGCTGGGAGTTCTAGAATTCCAAAATAGAATGTTGAGCATTCTAGGATTCCAAAATAGAATGTTGAGAGTTCTAGAATTCCAAAATAGAATGTTGAGAGTTCTAGGATTCCAAAATAGAATGTTGGGAGTTCTAGAATTCTAAAATAGAATGTTGAGAGTTCTAGGATTCCAAAATAGAATGTTGCCAGTTCTAGAATTCTAAAATAGAATATTGGTGTTGCAGAATTCCAAAATAGAATGTTGGGAGTTCTAGAATTCCAAAATAGAATGTTGAGAGTTCTAGGATTCCAAAATAGAATGTTGGGAGTTCTAGAATTCTAAAATAGAATGTTGGTGTTGCAGAATTCTAAAATAGAATGTTGGGAGTTCTTGAATTCCAAAATAGAATGTTGAGAGTTCTAGGATTCCAAAATAGAATGTTGATGTTGCAGAATTCCAAAATAGAATGTTGGGAGTTCTAGAATTCCAAAATAGAATGTTGAGAGTTCTAGGATTCCAAAATAGAATGTTGAGAGTTCTAGAATTCCAAAATAGAATGTTGAGAGTTCTAGGATTCCAAAATAGAATGTTGGGAGTTCTAGAATTCTAAAATAGAATGTTGGTGTTGCAGAATTCCAAAATAGAATGTTGGGAGTTCTAGAATTCCAAAATAGAATGTTGAGAGTTCTAGGATTCCAAAATAGAATGTTGGGAGTTCTAGAATTCTAAAATAGAATGTTGGTGTTGCAGAATTACAAAATAATATGTTGGGAGTTCTAGAATTCCAAAATAGAATGTTGAGAGTTCTAGGATTCCAAAATAGAATGTTGGCAGTTCTAGAATTCTAAAATAGAATGTTGGTGTTGCAGAATTCCAACATAGAATGTTGGGAGTTCTAGAATTCCAAAATAGAATGTTGAGAGTTCTAGGATTCCAAAATAGAATGTTGGGAGTTCTAGAATTCTAAAATAGAATGTTGGTGTTGCAGAATTCTAAAATAGAATGTTGGGAGTTCTAGAATTCCAAAATAGAATGTTGAGCGTTCTAGGATTCCAAAATAGAATGTTGGGAGTTCTAGAATTTTAAAATAGAATGTTAAGAGTTCTGGGATTCCAAAATAGAATGTTGGCAGTTCTAGAATTCTAAAATAGAATATTGGTGTTGCAGAATAACAAAATAGAATTTTGGGAGTTCTAGAATTCCAAAATAGAATGTTGAGAGTTCTAGGATTCCAAAATAGAATGTTGGGAGTTCTAGAATTCCAAAATAGAATGTTGGTGTTGCAGAATTCCAAAATAGAATGTTGGGAGTTCTAGAATTCCAAAATAGAATGTTGAGAGTTCTAGGATTCCAAAATAGAATGTTGGGAGTTCTAGAATGCTAAAATAGAATGTTGGTGTTGCAGAGTTCTAAAATAGAATGTTGGGAGTTCTTGAATTCCAAAATAGAATGTTGAGAGTTCTAGGATTCCAAAATAGAATGTTGGGAGTTCTAGAATTCCAAAATAGAATGTTGATGTTGCAGAATTCCAAAATAGAATGTTGGGAGTTCTAGAATTCCAAAATAGAATGTTGAGAGTTCTAGGATTCCAAAATAGAATGTTGAGAGTTCTAGAATTCCAAAATAGAATGTTGAGAGTTCTAGGATTCCAAAATAGAATGTTGCCAGTTCTAGAATTCTAAAATAGAATATTGGTGTTGCAGAATTCCAAAATAGAATGTTGGGAGTTCTAGAATTCCAAAATAGAATGTTGAGAGTTCTAGGATTCCAAAATAGAATGTTGGGAGTTCTAGAATTCTAAAATAGAATGTTGGTGTTGCAGAATTCTAAAATAGAATGTTGGGAGTTCTTGAATTCCAAAATAGAATGTTGAGAGTTCTAGGATTCCAAAATAGAATGTTGGGAGTTCTAGAATTCCAAAATAGAATGTTGATGTTGCAGAATTCCAAAATAGAATGTTGGGAGTTCTAGAATTCCAAAATAGAATGTTGAGAGTTCTAGGATTCCAAAATAGAATGTTGAGAGTTCTAGAATTCCAAAATAGAATGTTGAGAGTTCTAGAATTCTAAAATAGAATGTTGGTGTTGCAGAATTACAAAATAGAATGTTGGGAGTTCTAGAATTCCAAAATAGAATGTTGAGAGTTCTAGGATTCCAAAATAGAATGTTGGCAGTTCTAGAATTCTAAAATAGAATGTTGGTGTTGCAGAATAACAAAATAGAATGTTGGGAGTTCTAGAATTCCAAAATAGAATGTTGAGAGTTCTAGGATTCCAAAATAGAATGTTGGGAGTTCTAGAATTCCAAAATAGAATGTTGAGAGTTCTAGGATTCCAAAATAGAATGTTGGGAGTTCTAGAATTCTAAAATAGAATGTTGGTGTTGCTTAATTCCAAAATAGAATGTTGGGAGTTCTAGAATTCCAAAATAGAATGTTGGGAGTTCTAGAATTCTAAAATAGAATGTTGGTGTTGCAGAATAACAAAATAGAATGTTGGGAGTTCTAGAATTCCAAAATAGAATGTTGAGAGTTCTAGGATTCCAAAATAGAATGTTGGGAGTTCTAGAATTCCAAAATAGAATGTTGAGAGTTCTAGGATTCCAAAATAGAATGTTGGGAGTTCTAGAATTCTAAAATAGAATGTTGGTGTTGCAGAATTCCAAAATAGAATGCTGGGAGTTCTAGAATTCCAAAATAGAATGTTGAGCATTCTAGGATTCCAAAATAGAATGTTGAGAGTTCTAGAATTCCAAAATAGAATGTTGAGAGTTCTAGGATTCCAAAATAGAATGTTGGGAGTTCTAGAATTCTAAAATAGAATGTTGGTGTTGCAGAATTCCAAAATAGAATGTTGGAAATTCTAGAATTCCAAAATAGAATGTTGAGAGTTCTAGGATTCCAAAATAGAATGTTGGGAGTTCTAGAATTCTAAAATAGAATGTTGATGTTGCAGAATTACAAAATAGAATGTTGCGAGTTCTAGAATTCCAAAATAGAATGTTGAGAGTTCTAGGATTCCAAAATAGAATGTTGGGAGTTCTAGAATTCTAAAATAGAATGTTGGTGTTGCAGAATTACAAAATAGAATGTTGAGAGTTCTAGGATTCCAAAATAGAATGATGATAGTTCTAGGATTCCAAAATAGAATGTTGGGAGTTCTAGAATTCTAAAAATAGAATGTTGGTGTTGCAGAATTACAAAATAGAATGTTGGGAGTTCTAGAATTCCAAAATAGAATGTTGAGAGTTCTAGGATTCCAAAATAGAATGTTGGGAGTTCTAGAATTCTAAAATAGAATGTTGGTGTTGCAGAATTACAAAATAGAATGTTGAGAGTTCTAGGATTCCAAAATAGAATGATGATAGTTCTAGGATTCCAAAATAGAATGTTGGGAGTTCTAGAATTCTAAAAATAGAATGTTGGTGTTGCAGAATTACAAAATAGAATGTTGGGAGTTCTAGAATTCCAAAATAGAATGTTGAGAGTTCTAGGATTCCAAAATAGAATGTTGGGAGTTCTAGAATTCTAAAATAGAATGTTGGTGTTGCAGAATTCCAAAATAGAATGTTGGGAGTTCTAGAATTCCAAAATAGAATGTTGGGAGTTCTAGAATTCCAAAATAGAATGTTGATGTTGCAGAATTCCAAAATAGAATGTTGGGAGTTCTAGAATTCCAAAATAGAATGTTGAGAGTTCTAGGATTCCAAAATAGAATGTTGAGAGTTATAGAATTCCAAAATAGAATGTTGAGAGTTCTAGGATTCCAAAATAGAATGTTGCCAGTTCTAGAATTCTAAAATAGAATATTGGTGTTGCAGAATTCCAAAATAGAATGTTGGGAGTTCTAGAATTCCAAAATAGAATGTTGAGAGTTCTAGGATTCCAAAATAGAATGTTGGGAGTTCTAGAATTCTAAAATAGAATGTTGGTGTTGCAGAATTCTAAAATAGAATGTTGGGAGTTCTTGAATTCCAAAATAGAATGTTGAGAGTTCTAGGATTCCAAAATAGAATGTTGGGAGTTCTAGAATTCCAAAATAGAATGTTGATGTTGCAGAATTCCAAAATAGAATGTTGGGAGTTCTAGAATTCCAAAATAGAATGTTGAGAGTTCTAGGATTCCAAAATAGAATGTTGAGAGTTCTAGAATTCCAAAATAGAATGTTGAGAGTTCTAGAATTCTAAAATAGAATGTTGGTGTTGCAGAATTACAAAATAGAATGTTGGGAGTTCTAGAATTCCAAAATAGAATGTTGAGAGTTCTAGGATTCCAAAATAGAATGTTGGCAGTTCTAGAATTCTAAAATAGAATGTTGGTGTTGCTTAATTCCAAAATAGAATGTTGGGAGTTCTAGAATTCCAAAATAGAATGTTGGGAGTTCTAGAATTCTAAAATAGAATGTTGGTGTTGCAGAATAACAAAATAGAATGTTGGGAGTTCTAGAATTCCAAAATAGAATGTTGAGAGTTCTAGGATTCCAAAATAGAATGTTGGGAGTTCTAGAATTCCAAAATAGAATGTTGAGAGTTCTAGGATTCCAAAATAGAATGTTGGGAGTTCTAGAATTCTAAAATAGAATGTTGGTGTTGCAGAATTCCAAAATAGAATGCTGGGAGTTCTAGAATTCCAAAATAGAATGTTGAGCATTCTAGGATTCCAAAATAGAATGTTGAGAGTTCTAGAATTCCAAAATAGAATGTTGAGAGTTCTAGGATTCCAAAATAGAATGTTGGGAGTTCTAGAATTCTAAAATAGAATGTTGGTGTTGCAGAATTCCAAAATAGAATGTTGGAAATTCTAGAATTCCAAAATAGAATGTTGAGAGTTCTAGGATTCCAAAATAGAATGTTGGGAGTTCTAGAATTCTAAAATAGAATGTTGATGTTGCAGAATTACAAAATAGAATGTTGGGAGTTCTAGAATTCCAAAATAGAATGTTGAGAGTTCTAGGATTCCAAAATAGAATGTTGGGAGTTCTAGAATTCTAAAATAGAATGTTGGTGTTGCAGAATTACAAAATAGAATGTTGAGAGTTCTAGGATTCCAAAATAGAATGATGATAGTTCTAGGATTCCAAAATAGAATGTTGGGAGTTCTAGAATTCTAAAAATAGAATGTTGGTGTTGCAGAATTACAAAATAGAATGTTGGGAGTTCTAGAATTCCAAAATAGAATGTTGAGAGTTCTAGGATTCCAAAATAGAATGTTGGGAGTTCTAGAATTCTAAAATAGAATGTTGGTGTTGCAGAATTACAAAATAGAATGTTGAGAGTTCTAGGATTCCAAAATAGAATGATGATAGTTCTAGGATTCCAAAATAGAATGTTGGGAGTTCTAGAATTCTAAAAATAGAATGTTGGTGTTGCAGAATTACAAAATAGAATGTTGGGAGTTCTAGAATTCCAAAATAGAATGTTGAGAGTTCTAGGATTCCAAAATAGAATGTTGGGAGTTCTAGAATTCTAAAATAGAATGTTGGTGTTGCAGAATTCCAAAATAGAATGTTGGGAGTTCTAGAATTCCAAAATAGAATGTTGGGAGTTCTAGAATTCTAAAATAGAATGTTGGTGTTGCAGAATTCCAAAATAGAATGTTGGGAGTTCTAGAATTCTAAAATAGAATATTGAGAGTTCTAGGATTCCAAAATAGAATGTTGGGAGTTCTAGAATTCTAAAATAGAATGTTGGTGTTGCAGAATTCCAAAATAGAATGTTGGGAGTTCTAGAATTCCAAAATAGAATGTTGAGAGTTCTAGGATTCCAAAATAGAATGTTGGGAGTTCTAGAATTCTAAAATAGAATGTTGGTGTTGCAGAATTACAAAATAATATGTTGGGAGTTCTAGAATTCCAAAATAGAATGTTGAGAGTTCTAGGATTCCAAAATAGAATGTTGGCAGTTCTAGAATTCTAAAATAGAATGTTGGTGTTGCAGAATTCCAACATAGAATGTTGGGAGTTCTAGAATTCCAAAATAGAATGTTGAGAGTTCTAGGATTCCAAAATAGAATGTTGGGAGTTCTAGAATTCTAAAATAGAATGTTGGTGTTGCAGAATTCTAAAATAGAATGTTGGGAGTTCTAGAATTCCAAAATAGAATGTTGAGCGTTCTAGGATTCCAAAATAGAATGTTGGGAGTTCTAGAATTTTAAAATAGAATGTTAAGAGTTCTAGGATTCCAAAATAGAATGTTGGCAGTTCTAGAATTCTAAAATAGAATATTGGTGTTGCAGAATAACAAAATAGAATTTTGGGAGTTCTAGAATTCCAAAATAGAATGTTGAGAGTTCTAAGATTCCAAAATAGAATGTTGAGAGTTCTAGGATTCCAAAATAGAATGTTGGGAGTTCTAGAATTCCAAAATAGAATGTTGGTGTTGCAGAATTCCAAAATAGAATGTTGGGAGTTCTAGAATTCCAAAATAGAATGTTGGGAGTTCTAGAATGCTAAAATAGAATGTTGGTGTTGCAGAGTTCCAAAATAGAATGTTGGGAGTTCTAGAATTCCAAAATAGAATGTTGAGAGTTCTAGGATTCCAAAATAGAATGTTGCCAGTTCTAGAATTCTAAAATAGAATATTGGTGTTGCAGAATTCCAAAATAGAATGTTGGGAGTTCTAGAATTCCAAAATAGAATGTTGAGAGTTCTAGGATTCCAAAATAGAATGTTGGGAGTTCTAGAATTCTAAAATAGAATGTTGGTGTTGCAGAATTACAAAATAGAATGTTGAGAGTTCTAGGATTCCAAAATAGAATGATGATAGTTCTAGGATTCCAAAATAGAATGTTGGGAGTTCTAGAATTCTAAAAATAGAATGTTGGTGTTGCAGAATTACAAAATAGAATGTTGGGAGTTCTAGAATTCCAAAATAGAATGTTGAGAGTTCTAGGATTCCAAAATAGAATGTTGGGAGTTCTAGAATTCTAAAATAGAATGTTGGTGTTGCAGAATTCCAAAATAGAATGTTGGGAGTTCTAGAATTCCAAAATAGAATGTTGGGAGTTCTAGAATTCTAAAATAGAATGTTGGTGTTGCAGAATTCCAAAATAGAATGTTGGGAGTTCTAGAATTCCATAATAGAATGTTGAGAGTTTTAGGATTCCAAAATAGAATGTTGGGAGTTCTAGAATTCTAAAATAGAATGTTGGTGTTGCAGAATTACAAAATAATAGTTGGGAGTTCTAGAATTCCAAAATAGAATGTTGAGAGTTCTAGGATTCCAAAATAGAATGTTGTCAGTTCTAGAATTCTAAAATAGAATGTTGGTGTTGCAGAATTCCAAAATAGAATGTTGGGAGTTCTAGAATTCTAAAATAGAATATTGAGAGTTCTAGGATTCCAAAATAGAATGTTGGGAGTTCTAGAATTCTAAAATAGAATGTTGGTGTTGCAGAATTCCAAAATAGAATGTTGGGAGTTCTAGAATTCCAAAATAGAATGTTGAGAGTTCTAGGATTCCAAAATAGAATGTTGGGAGTTCTAGAATTCTAAAATAGAATGTTGGTGTTGCAGAATTACAAAATAATATGTTGGGAGTTCTAGAATTCCAAAATAGAATGTTGAGAGTTCTAGGATTCCAAAATAGAATGTTGGCAGTTCTAGAATTCTAAAATAGAATGTTGGTGTTGCAGAATTCCAACATAGAATGTTGGGAGTTCTAGAATTCCAAAATAGAATGTTGGGAGTTCTAGAATTCTAAAATAGAATGTTGGTGTTGCAGAATTCTAAAATAGAATGTTGGGAGTTCTAGAATTCCAAAATAGAATGTTGAGCATTCTAGGATTCCAAAATAGAATGTTGGGAGTTCTAGAATTTTAAAATAGAATGTTAAGAGTTCTAGGATTCCAAAATAGAATGTTGGCAGTTCTAGAATTCTAAAATAGAATATTGGTGTTGCAGAATAACAAAATAGAATTTTGGGAGTTCTAGAATTCCAAAATAGAATGTTGAGAGTTCTAAGATTCCAAAATAGAATGTTGAGAGTTCTAGGATTCCAAAATAGAATGTTGGGAGTTCTAGAATTCCAAAATAGAATGTTGGTGTTGCAGAATTCCAAAATAGAATGTTGGGAGTTCTAGAATTCCAAAATAGAATGTTGAGAGTTCTAGGATTCCAAAATAGAATGTTGGGAGTTCTAGAATGCTAAAATAGAATGTTGGTGTTGCAGAGTTCCAAAATAGAATGTTGGGAGTTCTTGAATTCCAAAATAGAATGTTGAGAGTTCTAGGATTCCAAAATAGAATGTTGGGAGTTCTAGAATTCCAAAATAGAATGTTGATGTTGCAGAATTCCAAAATAGAATGTTGGGAGTTCTAGAATTCCAAAATAGAATGTTGAGAGTTCTAGGATTCCAAAATAGAATGTTGAGAGTTTTAGGATTCCAAAATAGAATGTTGGGAGTTCTAGAATTCTAAAATAGAATGTTGGTGTTGCAGAATTACAAAATAATAGTTGGGAGTTCTAGAATTCCAAAATAGAATGTTGAGAGTTCTAGGATTCCAAAATAGAATGTTGTCAGTTCTAGAATTCTAAAATAGAATGTTGGTGTTGCAGAATTCCAAAATAGAATGTTGGGAGTTCTAGAATTCTAAAATAGAATATTGAGAGTTCTAGGATTCCAAAATAGAATGTTGGGAGTTCTAGAATTCTAAAATAGAATGTTGGTGTTGCAGAATTCCAAAATAGAATGTTGGGAGTTCTAGAATTCCAAAATAGAATGTTGAGAGTTCTAGGATTCCAAAATAGAATGTTGGGAGTTCTAGAATTCTAAAATAGAATGTTGGTGTTGCAGAATTACAAAATAATATGTTGGGAGTTCTAGAATTCCAAAATAGAATGTTGAGAGTTCTAGGATTCCAAAATAGAATGTTGGCAGTTCTAGAATTCTAAAATAGAATGTTGGTGTTGCAGAATTCCAACATAGAATGTTGGGAGTTCTAGAATTCCAAAATAGAATGTTGAGAGTTCTAGGATTCCAAAATAGAATGTTGGGAGTTCTAGAATTCTAAAATAGAATGTTGGTGTTGCAGAATTCTAAAATAGAATGTTGGGAGTTCTAGAATTCCAAAATAGAATGTTGAGCATTCTAGGATTCCAAAATAGAATGTTGGGAGTTCTAGAATTTTAAAATAGAATGTTAAGAGTTCTAGGATTCCAAAATAGAATGTTGGCAGTTCTAGAATTCTAAAATAGAATATTGGTGTTGCAGAATAACAAAATAGAATTTTGGGAGTTCTAGAATTCCAAAATAGAATGTTGAGAGTTCTAAGATTCCAAAATAGAATGTTGAGAGTTCTAGGATTCCAAAATAGAATGTTGGGAGTTCTAGAATTCCAAAATAGAATGTTGGTGTTGCAGAATTCCAAAATAGAATGTTGGGAGTTCTAGAATTCCAAAATAGAATGTTGAGAGTTCTAGGATTCCAAAATAGAATGTTGGGAGTTCTAGAATGCTAAAATAGAATGTTGGTGTTGCAGAGTTCCAAAATAGAATGTTGGGAGTTCTTGAATTCCAAAATAGAATGTTGAGAGTTCTAGGATTCCAAAATAGAATGTTGGGAGTTCTAGAATTCCAAAATAGAATGTTGATGTTGCAGAATTCCAAAATAGAATGTTGGGAGTTCTAGAATTCCAAAATAGAATGTTGAGAGTTCTAGGATTCCAAAATAGAATGTTGAGAGTTCTAGAATTCCAAAATAGAATGTTGAGAGTTCTAGGATTCCAAAATAGAATGTTGCCAGTTCTAGAATTCTAAAATAGAATATTGGTGTTGCAGAATTCCAAAATAGAATGTTGGGAGTTCTAGAATTCCAAAATAGAATGTTGAGAGTTCTAGGATTCCAAAATAGAATGTTGGGAGTTCTAGAATTCTAAAATAGAATGTTGGTGTTGCAGAATTCTAAAATAGAATGTTGGGAGTTCTTGAATTCCAAAATAGAATGTTGAGAGTTCTAGGATTCCAAAATAGAATGTTGGGAGTTCTAGAATTCCAAAATAGAATGTTGATGTTGCAGAATTCCAAAATAGAATGTTGGGAGTTCTAGAATTCCAAAATAGAATGTTGAGAGTTCTAGGATTCCAAAATAGAATGTTGAGAGTTCTATAATTCCAAAATAGAATGTTGAGAGTTCTAGAATTCTAAAATAGAATGTTGGTGTTGCAGAATTACAAAATAGAATGTTGGGAGTTCTAGAATTCCAAAATAGAATGTTGAGAGTTCTAGGATTCCAAAATAGAATGTTGGCAGTTCTAGAATTCTAAAATAGAATGTTGGTGTTGCTTAATTCCAAAATAGAATGTTGGGAGTTCTAGAATTCCAAAATAGAATGTTGGGAGTTCTAGAATTCTAAAATAGAATGTTGGTGTTGCAGAATAACAAAATAGAATGTTGGGAGTTCTAGAATTCCAAAATAGAATGTTGAGAGTTCTAGGATTCCAAAATAGAATGTTGGGAGTTCTAGAATTCCAAAATAGAATGTTGAGAGTTCTAGGATTCCAAAATAGAATGTTGGGAGTTCTAGAATTCTAAAATAGAATGTTGGTGTTGCAGAATTCCAAAATAGAATGCTGGGAGTTCTAGAATTCCAAAATAGAATGTTGAGCATTCTAGGATTCCAAAATAGAATGTTGAGAGTTCTAGAATTCCAAAATAGAATGTTGAGAGTTCTAGGATTCCAAAATAGAATGTTGATGTTGCAGAATTACAAAATAGAATGTTGGGAGTTCTAGAATTCCAAAATAGAATGTTGAGAGTTCTAGGATTCCAAAATAGAATGTTGGGAGTTCTAGAATTCTAAAATAGAATGTTGGTGTTGCAGAATTACAAAATAGAATGTTGAGAGTTCTAGGATTCCAAAATAGAATGATGATAGTTCTAGGATTCCAAAATAGAATGTTGGGAGTTCTAGAATTCTAAAAATAGAATGTTGGTGTTGCAGAATTACAAAATAGAATGTTGGGAGTTCTAGAATTCCAAAATAGAATGTTGAGAGTTCTAGGATTCCAAAATAGAATGTTGGGAGATCTAGAATTCTAAAATAGAATGTTGGTGTTGCAGAATTACAAAATAGAATGTTGAGAGTTCTAGGATTCCAAAATAGAATGATGATAGTTCTAGGATTCCAAAATAGAATGTTGGGAGTTCTAGAATTCTAAAAATAGAATGTTGGTGTTGCAGAATTACAAAATAGAATGTTGGGAGTTCTAGAATTCCAAAATAGAATGTTGAGAGTTCTAGGATTCCAAAATAGAATGTTGGGAGTTCAAGAATTCTAAAATAGAATGTTGGTGTTGCAGAATTCCAAAATAGAATGTTGGGAGTTCTAGAATTCCAAAATAGAATGTTGGGAGTTCTAGAATTCTAAAATAGAATGTTGGTGTTGCAGAATTCCAAAATAGAATGTTGGGAGTTCTAGAATTCCATAATAGAATGTTGAGAGTTTTAGGATTCCAAAATAGAATGTTGGGAGATCTAGAATTCTAAAATAGAATGTTGGTGTTGCAGAATTACAAAATAATAGTTGGGAGTTCTAGAATTCCAAAATAGAATGTTGAGAGTTCTAGGATTCCAAAATAGAATGTTGTCAGTTCTAGAATTCTAAAATAGAATGTTGGTGTTGCAGAATTCCAAAATAGAATGTTGGGAGTTCTAGAATTCTAAAATAGAATATTGAGAGTTCTAGGATTCCAAAATAGAATGTTGGGAGTTCTAGAATTCTAAAATAGAATGTTGGTGTTGCAGAATTCCAAAATAGAATGTTGGGAGTTCTAGAATTCCAAAATAGAATGTTGAGAGTTCTAGGATTCCAAAATAGAATGTTGGGAGTTCTAGAATTCTAAAATAGAATGTTGGTGTTGCAGAATTACAAAATAATATGTTGGGAGTTCTAGAATTCCAAAATAGAATGTTGAGAGTTCTAGGATTCCAAAATAGAATGTTGGCAGTTCTAGAATTCTAAAATAGAATGTTGGTGTTGCAGAATTCCAACATAGAATGTTGGGAGTTCTAGAATTCCAAAATAGAATGTTGAGAGTTCTAGGATTCCAAAATAGAATGTTGGGAGTTCTAGAATACTAAAATAGAATGTTGGTGTTGCAGAATTCTAAAATAGAATGTTGGGAGTTCTAGAATTCCAAAATAGAATGTTGAGCATTCTAGGATTCCAAAATAGAATGTTGGGAGTTCTAGAATTTTAAAATAGAATGTTAAGAGTTCTAGGATTCCAAAATAGAATGTTGGCAGTTCTAGAATTCTAAAATAGTATATTGGTGTTGCAGAATAACAAAATAGAATTTTGGGAGTTCTAGAATTCCAAAATAGAATGTTGAGAGTTCTAAGATTCCAAAATAGAATGTTGAGAGTTCTAGGATTCCAAAATAGAATGTTGGGAGTTCTAGAATTCCAAAATAGAATGTTGGTGTTGCAGAATTCCAAAATAGAATGTTGGGAGTTCTAGAATTCCAAAATAGAATGTTGGGAGTTCTAGAATGCTAAAATAGAATGTTGGTGTTGCAGAGTTCCAAAATAGAATGTTGGGAGTTCTAGAATTCCAAAATAGAATGTTGAGAGTTCTAGGATTCCAAAATAGAATGTTGCCAGTTCTAGAATTCTAAAATAGAATATTGGTGTTGCAGAATTCCAAAATAGAATGTTGGGAGTTCTAGAATTCCAAAATAGAATGTTGAGAGTTCTAGGATTCCAAAATAGAATGTTGGGAGTTCTAGAATTCTAAAATAGAATGTTGGTGTTGCAGAATTCTAAAATAGAATGTTGGGAGTTCTTGAATTCCAAAATAGAATGTTGAGAGTTCTAGGATTCCAAAATAGAATGTTGATGTTGCAGAATTCCAAAATAGAATGTTGGGAGTTCTAGAATTCCAAAATAGAATGTTGAGAGTTCTAGGATTCCAAAATAGAATGTTGAGAGTTCTAGAATTCTAAAATAGAATGTTGAGAGTTCTAGGATTCCAAAATAGAATGTTGGGAGTTCTAGAATTCTAAAATAGAATGTTGGTGTTGCAGAATTCCAAAATAGAATGTTGGGAGTTCTAGAATTCCAAAATAGAATGTTGAGAGTTCTAGGATTCCAAAATAGAATGTTGGGAGTTCTAGAATTCTAAAATAGAATGTTGGTGTTGCAGAATTACAAAATAATATGTTGGGAGTTCTAGAATTCCAAAATAGAATGTTGAGAGTTCTAGGATTCCAAAATAGAATGTTGGCAGTTCTAGAATTCTAAAATAGAATGTTGGTGTTGCAGAATTCCAACATAGAATGTTGGGAGTTCTAGAATTCCAAAATAGAATGTTGAGAGTTCTAGGATTCCAAAATAGAATGTTGGGAGTTCTAGAATTCTAAAATAGAATGTTGGTGTTGCAGAATTCTAAAATAGAATGTTGGGAGTTCTAGAATTCCACAATAGAATGTTGAGCGTTCTAGGATTCCAAAATAGAATGTTGGGAGTTCTAGAATTTTAAAATAGAATGTTAAGAGTTCTGGGATTCCAAAATAGAATGTTGGCAGTTCTAGAATTCTAAAATAGAATATTGGTGTTGCAGAATAACAAAATAGAATTTTGGGAGTTCTAGAATTCCAAAATAGAATGTTGAGAGTTCTAGGATTCCAAAATAGAATGTTGAGAGTTCTAGGATTCCAAAATAGAATGTTGGGAGTTCTAGAATGCTAAAATAGAATGTTGGTGTTGCAGAGTTCCAAAATAGAATGTTGGGAGTTCTTGAATTCCAAAATAGAATGTTGATGTTGCAGAATTCCAAAATAGAATGTTGGGAGTTCTAGAATTCCAAAATAGAATGTTGAGAGTTCTAGGATTCCAAAATAGAATGTTGAGAGTTCTAGAATTCCAAAATAGAATGTTGAGAGTTCTAGGATTCCAAAATAGAATGTTGGGAGTTCTAGAATTCTAAAATAGAATGTTGGTGTTGCAGAATTCTAAAATAGAATGTTGGGAGTTCTTGAATTCCAAAATAGAATGTTGAGAGTTCTAGGATTCCAAAATAGAATGTTGGGAGTTCTAGAATTCCAAAATAGAATGTTGATGTTGCAGAATTCCAAAATAGAATGTTGGGAGTTCTAGAATTCCAAAATAGAATGTTGAGAGTTCTAGGATTCCAAAATAGAATGTTGAGAGTTCTAGAATTCCAAAATAGAATGTTGAGAGTTCTAGAATTCTAAAATAGAATGTTGGTGTTGCAGAATTACAAAATAGAATGTTGGGAGTTCTAGAATTCCAAAATAGAATGTTGAGAGTTCTAGGATTCCAAAATAGAATGTTGGCAGTTCTAGAATTCTAAAATAGAATGTTGGTGTTGCAGAATAACAAAATAGAATGTTGGGAGTTCTAGAATTCCAAAATAGAATGTTGAGAGTTCTAGGATTCCAAAATAGAATGTTGGGAGTTCTAGAATTCCAAAATAGAATGTTGAGAGTTCTAGGATTCCAAAATAGAATGTTGGGAGTTCTAGAATTCTAAAATAGAATGTTGGTGTTGCTTAATTCCAAAATAGAATGTTGGGAGTTCTAGAATTCCAAAATAGAATGTTGGGAGTTCTAGAATTCTAAAATAGAATGTTGGTGTTGCAGAATAACAAAATAGAATGTTGGGAGTTCTAGAATTCCAAAATAGAATGTTGAGAGTTCTAGGATTCCAAAATAGAATGTTGGGAGTTCTAGAATTCCAAAATAGAATGTTGAGAGTTCTAGGATTCCAAAATAGAATGTTGGGAGTTCTAGAATTCTAAAATAGAATGTTGGTGTTGCAGAATTCCAAAATAGAATGCTGGGAGTTCTAGAATTCCAAAATAGAATGTTGAGCATTCTAGGATTCCAAAATAGAATGTTGAGAGTTCTAGAATTCCAAAATAGAATGTTGAGAGTTCTAGGATTCCAAAATAGAATGTTGGGAGTTCTAGAATTCTAAAATAGAATGTTGGTGTTGCAGAATTCCAAAATAGAATGTTGGAAATTCTAGAATTCCAAAATAGAATGTTGAGAGTTCTAGGATTCCAAAATAGAATGTTGGGAGTTCTAGAATTCTAAAATAGAATGTTGATGTTGCAGAATTACAAAATAGAATGTTGGGAGTTCTAGAATTCCAAAATAGAATGTTGAGAGTTCTAGGATTCCAAAATAGAATGTTGGGAGTTCTAGAATTCTAAAATAGAATGTTGGTGTTGCAGAATTACAAAATAGAATGTTGAGAGTTCTAGGATTCCAAAATAGAATGATGATAGTTCTAGGATTCCAAAATAGAATGTTGGGAGTTCTAGAATTCTAAAAATAGAATGTTGGTGTTGCAGAATTACAAAATAGAATGTTGGGAGTTCTAGAATTCCAAAATAGAATGTTGAGAGTTCTAGGATTCCAAAATAGAATGTTGGGAGTTCTAGAATTCTAAAATAGAATGTTGGTGTTGCAGAATTACAAAATAGAAAGTTGAGAGTTCTAGGATTCCAAAATAGAATGATGATAGTTCTAGGATTCCAAAATAGAATGTTGGGAGTTCTAGAATTCTAAAAATAGAATGTTGGTGTTGCAGAATTACAAAATAGAATGTTGGGAGTTCTAGAATTCCAAAATAGAATGTTGAGAGTTCTAGGATTCCAAAATAGAATGTTGGGAGTTCTAGAATTCTAAAATAGAATGTTGGTGTTGCAGAATTCCAAAATAGAATGTTGGGAGTTCTAGAATTCCAAAATAGAATGTTGGGAGTTCTAGAATTCTAAAATAGAATGTTGGTGTTGCAGAATTCCAAAATAGAATGCTGGGAGTTCTAGAATTCCAAAATAGAATGTTGAGCATTCTAGGATTCCAAAATAGAATGTTGAGAGTTCTAGAATTCCAAAATAGAATGTTGAGAGTTCTAGGATTCCAAAATAGAATGTTGGGAGTTCTAGAATTCTAAAATAGAATGTTGGTGTTGCAGAATTCCAAAATAGAATGTTGGAAATTCTAGAATTCCAAAATAGAATGTTGAGAGTTCTAGGATTCCAAAATAGAATGTTGGGAGTTCTAGAATTCTAAAATAGAATGTGGATGTTGCAGAATTACAAAATAGAATGTTGGGAGTTCTAGAATTCCAAAATAGAATGTTGAGAGTTCTAGGATTCCAAAATAGAATGTTGGGAGTTCTAGAATTCTAAAATAGAATGTTGGTGTTGCAGAATTACAAAATAGAATGTTGAGAGTTCTAGGATTCCAAAATAGAATGATGATAGTTCTAGGATTCCAAAATAGAATGTTGGGAGTTCTAGAATTCTAAAAATAGAATGTTGGTGTTGCAGAATTACAAAATAGAATGTTGGGAGTTCTAGAATTCCAAAATAGAATGTTGAGAGTTCTAGAATTCTAAAATAGAATGTTGGTGTTGCAGAATTACAAAATAGAATGTTGAGAGTTCTAGGATTCCAAAATAGAATGATGATAGTTCTAGGATTCCAAAATAGAATGTTGGGAGTTCTAGAATTCTAAAAATAGAATGTTGGTGTTGCAGAATTACAAAATAGAATGTTGGGAGTTCTAGAATTCCAAAATAGAATGTTGAGAGTTCTAGGATTCCAAAATAGAATGTTGGGAGTTCTAGAATTCTAAAATAGAATGTTGGTGTTGCAGAATTCCAAAATAGAATGTTGGGAGTTCTAGAATTCCAAAATAGAATGTTGGGAGTTCTAGAATTCCAAAATAGAATGTTGATGTTGCAGAATTCCAAAATAGAATGTTGGGAGTTCTAGAATTCCAAAATAGAATGTTGAGAGTTCTAGGATTCCAAAATAGAATGTTGAGAGTTATAGAATTCCAAAATAGAATGTTGAGAGTTCTAGGATTCCAAAATAGAATGTTGCCAGTTCTAGAATTCTAAAATAGAATATTGGTGTTGCAGAATTCCAAAATAGAATGTTGGGAGTTCTAGAATTCCAAAATAGAATGTTGAGAGTTCTAGGATTCCAAAATAGAATGTTGGGAGTTCTAGAATTCTAAAATAGAATGTTGGTGTTGCAGAATTCTAAAATAGAATGTTGGGAGTTCTTGAATTCCAAAATAGAATGTTGAGAGTTCTAGGATTCCAAAATAGAATGTTGGGAGTTCTAGAATTCCAAAATAGAATGTTGATGTTGCAGAATTCCAAAATAGAATGTTGGGAGTTCTAGAATTCCAAAATAGAATGTTGAGAGTTCTAGGATTCCAAAATAGAATGTTGAGAGTTCTAGAATTCCAAAATAGAATGTTGAGAGTTCTAGAATTCTAAAATAGAATGTTGGTGTTGCAGAATTACAAAATAGAATGTTGGGAGTTCTAGAATTCCAAAATAGAATGTTGAGAGTTCTAGGATTCCAAAATAGAATGTTGGCAGTTCTAGAATTCTAAAATAGAATGTTGGTGTTGCAGAATAACAAAATAGAATGTTGGGAGTTCTAGAATTCCAAAATAGAATGTTGAGAGTTCTAGGATTCCAAAATAGAATGTTGGGAGTTCTAGAATTCCAAAATAGAATGTTGAGAGTTCTAGGATTCCAAAATAGAATGTTGGGAGTTCTAGAATTCTAAAATAGAATGTTGGTGTTGCTTAATTCCAAAATAGAATGTTGGGAGTTCTAGAATTCCAAAATAGAATGTTGGGAGTTCTAGAATTCTAAAATAGAATGTTGGTGTTGCAGAATAACAAAATAGAATGTTGGGAGTTCTAGAATTCCAAAATAGAATGTTGAGAGTTCTAGGATTCCAAAATAGAATGTTGGGAGTTCTAGAATTCCAAAATAGAATGTTGAGAGTTCTAGGATTCCAAAATAGAATGTTGGGAGTTCTAGAATTCTAAAATAGAATGTTGGTGTTGCAGAATTCCAAAATAGAATGCTGGGAGTTCTAGAATTCCAAAATAGAATGTTGAGCATTCTAGGATTCCAAAATAGAATGTTGAGAGTTCTAGAATTCCAAAATAGAATGTTGAGAGTTCTAGGATTCCAAAATAGAATGTTGGGAGTTCTAGAATTCTAAAATAGAATGTTGGTGTTGCAGAATTACAAAATAGAATGTTGGGAGTTCTAGAATTCCAAAATAGAATGTTGAGAGTTCTAGGATTCCAAAATAGAATGTTGGGAGTTCTAGAATTCTAAAATAGAATGTTGATGTTGCAGAATTACAAAATAGAATGTTGGGAGTTCTAGAATTCCAAAATAGAATGTTGAGAGTTCTAGGATTCCAAAATAGAATGTTGGGAGTTCTAGAATTCTAAAATAGAATGTTGGTGTTGCAGAATTACAAAATAGAATGTTGAGAGTTCTAGGATTCCAAAATAGAATGATGATAGTTCTAGGATTCCAAAATAGAATGTTGGGAGTTCTAGAATTCTAAAAATAGAATGTTGGTGTTGCAGAATTACAAAATAGAATGTTGAGAGTTCTAGGATTCCAAAATAGAATGTTGGGAGTTCTAGAATTCTAAAATAGAATGTTGGTGTTGCAGAATTACAAAATAGAAAGTTGAGAGTTCTAGGATTCCAAAATAGAATGATGATAGTTCTAGGATTCCAAAATAGAATGTTGGGAGTTCTAGAATTCTAAAAATAGAATGTTGGTGTTGCAGAATTACAAAATAGAATGTTGGGAGTTCTAGAATTCCAAAATAGAATGTTGAGAGTTCTAGGATTCCAAAATAGAATGTTGGGAGTTCTAGAATTCTAAAATAGAATGTTGGTGTTGCAGAATTCCAAAATAGAATGTTGGGAGTTCTAGAATTCCAAAATAGAATGTTGGGAGTTCTAGAATTCTAAAATAGAATGTTGGTGTTGCAGAATTCCAAAATAGAATGCTGGGAGTTCTAGAATTCCAAAATAGAATGTTGAGCATTCTAGGATTCCAAAATAGAATGTTGAGAGTTCTAGAATTCCAAAATAGAATGTTGAGAGTTCTAGGATTCCAAAATAGAATGTTGGGAGTTCTAGAATTCTAAAATAGAATGTTGGTGTTGCAGAATTCCAAAATAGAATGTTGGAAATTCTAGAATTCCAAAATAGAATGTTGAGAGTTCTAGGATTCCAAAATAGAATGTTGGGAGTTCTAGAATTCTAAAATAGAATGTGGATGTTGCAGAATTACAAAATAGAATGTTGGGAGTTCTAGAATTCCAAAATAGAATGTTGAGAGTTCTAGGATTCCAAAATAGAATGTTGGGAGTTCTAGAATTCTAAAATAGAATGTTGGTGTTGCAGAATTACAAAATAGAATGTTGAGAGTTCTAGGATTCCAAAATAGAATGATGATAGTTCTAGGATTCCAAAATAGAATGTTGGGAGTTCTAGAATTCTAAAAATAGAATGTTGGTGTTGCAGAATTACAAAATAGAATGTTGGGAGTTCTAGAATTCCAAAATAGAATGTTGAGAGTTCTAGAATTCTAAAATAGAATGTTGGTGTTGCAGAATTACAAAATAGAATGTTGAGAGTTCTAGGATTCCAAAATAGAATGATGATAGTTCTAGGATTCCAAAATAGAATGTTGGGAGTTCTAGAATTCTAAAAATAGAATGTTGGTGTTGCAGAATTACAAAATAGAATGTTGGGAGTTCTAGAATTCCAAAATAGAATGTTGAGAGTTCTAGGATTCCAAAATAGAATGTTGGGAGTTCTAGAATTCTAAAATAGAATGTTGGTGTTGCAGAATTCCAAAATAGAATGTTGGGAGTTCTAGAATTCCAAAATAGAATGTTGGGAGTTCTAGAATTCCAAAATAGAATGTTGATGTTGCAGAATTCCAAAATAGAATGTTGGGAGTTCTAGAATTCCAAAATAGAATGTTGAGAGTTCTAGGATTCCAAAATAGAATGTTGAGAGTTATAGAATTCCAAAATAGAATGTTGAGAGTTCTAGGATTCCAAAATAGAATGTTGCCAGTTCTAGAATTCTAAAATAGAATATTGGTGTTGCAGAATTCCAAAATAGAATGTTGGGAGTTCTAGAATTCCAAAATAGAATGTTGAGAGTTCTAGGATTCCAAAATAGAATGTTGGGAGTTCTAGAATTCTAAAATAGAATGTTGGTGTTGCAGAATTCTAAAATAGAATGTTGGGAGTTCTTGAATTCCAAAATAGAATGTTGAGAGTTCTAGGATTCCAAAATAGAATGTTGGGAGTTCTAGAATTCCAAAATAGAATGTTGATGTTGCAGAATTCCAAAATAGAATGTTGGGAGTTCTAGAATTCCAAAATAGAATGTTGAGAGTTCTAGGATTCCAAAATAGAATGTTGAGAGTTCTAGGATTCCAAAATAGAATGTTGATGTTGCAGAATTCCAAAATAGAATGTTGGGAGTTCTAGAATTCCAAAATAGAATGTTGAGAGTTCTAGGATTCCAAAATAGAATGTTGAGAGTTCTAGAATTCTAAAATAGAATGTTGAGAGTTCTAGGATTCCAAAATAGAATGTTGGGAGTTCTAGAATTCTAAAATAGAATGTTGGTGTTGCAGAATTCCAAAATAGAATGTTGGGAGTTCTAGAATTCCAAAATAGAATGTTGAGAGTTCTAGGATTCCAAAATAGAATGTTGGGAGTTCTAGAATTCTAAAATAGAATGTTGGTGTTGCAGAATTACAAAATAATATGTTGGGAGTTCTAGAATTCCAAAATAGAATGTTGAGAGTTCTAGGATTCCAAAATAGAATGTTGGCAGTTCTAGAATTCTAAAATAGAATGTTGGTGTTGCAGAATTCCAACATAGAATGTTGGGAGTTCTAGAATTCCAAAATAGAATGTTGAGAGTTCTAGGATTCCAAAATAGAATGTTGGGAGTTCTAGAATTCTAAAATAGAATGTTGGTGTTGCAGAATTCTAAAATAGAATGTTGGGAGTTCTAGAATTCCACAATAGAATGTTGAGCGTTCTAGGATTCCAAAATAGAATGTTGGGAGTTCTAGAATTTTAAAATAGAATGTTAAGAGTTCTGGGATTCCAAAATAGAATGTTGGCAGTTCTAGAATTCTAAAATAGAATATTGGTGTTGCAGAATAACAAAATAGAATTTTGGGAGTTCTAGAATTCCAAAATAGAATGTTGAGAGTTCTAGGATTCCAAAATAGAATGTTGAGAGTTCTAGGATTCCAAAATAGAATGTTGGGAGTTCTAGAATGCTAAAATAGAATGTTGGTGTTGCAGAGTTCCAAAATAGAATGTTGGGAGTTCTTGAATTCCAAAATAGAATGTTGATGTTGCAGAATTCCAAAATAGAATGTTGGGAGTTCTAGAATTCCAAAATAGAATGTTGAGAGTTCTAGGATTCCAAAATAGAATGTTGAGAGTTCTAGAATTCCAAAATAGAATGTTGAGAGTTCTAGGATTCCAAAATAGAATGTTGGGAGTTCTAGAATTCTAAAATAGAATGTTGGTGTTGCAGAATTCTAAAATAGAATGTTGGGAGTTCTTGAATTCCAAAATAGAATGTTGAGAGTTCTAGGATTCCAAAATAGAATGTTGGGAGTTCTAGAATTCCAAAATAGAATGTTGATGTTGCAGAATTCCAAAATAGAATGTTGGGAGTTCTAGAATTCCAAAATAGAATGTTGAGAGTTCTAGGATTCCAAAATAGAATGTTGAGAGTTCTAGAATTCCAAAATAGAATGTTGAGAGTTCTAGAATTCTAAAATAGAATGTTGGTGTTGCAGAATTACAAAATAGAATGTTGGGAGTTCTAGAATTCCAAAATAGAATGTTGAGAGTTCTAGGATTCCAAAATAGAATGTTGGCAGTTCTAGAATTCTAAAATAGAATGTTGGTGTTGCAGAATAACAAAATAGAATGTTGGGAGTTCTAGAATTCCAAAATAGAATGTTGAGAGTTCTAGGATTCCAAAATAGAATGTTGGGAGTTCTAGAATTCCAAAATAGAATGTTGAGAGTTCTAGGATTCCAAAATAGAATGTTGGGAGTTCTAGAATTCTAAAATAGAATGTTGGTGTTGCTTAATTCCAAAATAGAATGTTGGGAGTTCTAGAATTCCAAAATAGAATGTTGGGAGTTCTAGAATTCTAAAATAGAATGTTGGTGTTGCAGAATAACAAAATAGAATGTTGGGAGTTCTAGAATTCCAAAATAGAATGTTGAGAGTTCTAGGATTCCAAAATAGAATGTTGGGAGTTCTAGAATTCCAAAATAGAATGTTGAGAGTTCTAGGATTCCAAAATAGAATGTTGGGAGTTCTAGAATTCTAAAATAGAATGTTGGTGTTGCAGAATTCCAAAATAGAATGCTGGGAGTTCTAGAATTCCAAAATAGAATGTTGAGCATTCTAGGATTCCAAAATAGAATGTTGAGAGTTCTAGAATTCCAAAATAGAATGTTGAGAGTTCTAGGATTCCAAAATAGAATGTTGGGAGTTCTAGAATTCTAAAATAGAATGTTGGTGTTGCAGAATTCCAAAATAGAATGTTGGAAATTCTAGAATTCCAAAATAGAATGTTGAGAGTTCTAGGATTCCAAAATAGAATGTTGGGAGTTCTAGAATTCTAAAATAGAATGTTGATGTTGCAGAATTACAAAATAGAATGTTGGGAGTTCTAGAATTCCAAAATAGAATGTTGAGAGTTCTAGGATTCCAAAATAGAATGTTGGGAGTTCTAGAATTCTAAAATAGAATGTTGGTGTTGCAGAATTACAAAATAGAATGTTGAGAGTTCTAGGATTCCAAAATAGAATGATGATAGTTCTAGGATTCCAAAATAGAATGTTGGGAGTTCTAGAATTCTAAAAATAGAATGTTGGTGTTGCAGAATTACAAAATAGAATGTTGGGAGTTCTAGAATTCCAAAATAGAATGTTGAGAGTTCTAGGATTCCAAAATAGAATGTTGGGAGTTCTAGAATTCTAAAATAGAATGTTGGTGTTGCAGAATTACAAAATAGAAAGTTGAGAGTTCTAGGATTCCAAAATAGAATGATGATAGTTCTAGGATTCCAAAATAGAATGTTGGGAGTTCTAGAATTCTAAAAATAGAATGTTGGTGTTGCAGAATTACAAAATAGAATGTTGGGAGTTCTAGAATTCCAAAATAGAATGTTGAGAGTTCTAGGATTCCAAAATAGAATGTTGGGAGTTCTAGAATTCTAAAATAGAATGTTGGTGTTGCAGAATTCCAAAATAGAATGTTGGGAGTTCTAGAATTCCAAAATAGAATGTTGGGAGTTCTAGAATTCTAAAATAGAATGTTGGTGTTGCAGAATTCCAAAATAGAATGCTGGGAGTTCTAGAATTCCAAAATAGAATGTTGAGCATTCTAGGATTCCAAAATAGAATGTTGAGAGTTCTAGAATTCCAAAATAGAATGTTGAGAGTTCTAGGATTCCAAAATAGAATGTTGGGAGTTCTAGAATTCTAAAATAGAATGTTGGTGTTGCAGAATTCCAAAATAGAATGTTGGAAATTCTAGAATTCCAAAATAGAATGTTGAGAGTTCTAGGATTCCAAAATAGAATGTTGGGAGTTCTAGAATTCTAAAATAGAATGTGGATGTTGCAGAATTACAAAATAGAATGTTGGGAGTTCTAGAATTCCAAAATAGAATGTTGAGAGTTCTAGGATTCCAAAATAGAATGTTGGGAGTTCTAGAATTCTAAAATAGAATGTTGGTGTTGCAGAATTACAAAATAGAATGTTGAGAGTTCTAGGATTCCAAAATAGAATGATGATAGTTCTAGGATTCCAAAATAGAATGTTGGGAGTTCTAGAATTCTAAAAATAGAATGTTGGTGTTGCAGAATTACAAAATAGAATGTTGGGAGTTCTAGAATTCCAAAATAGAATGTTGAGAGTTCTAGAATTCTAAAATAGAATGTTGGTGTTGCAGAATTACAAAATAGAATGTTGAGAGTTCTAGGATTCCAAAATAGAATGATGATAGTTCTAGGATTCCAAAATAGAATGTTGGGAGTTCTAGAATTCTAAAAATAGAATGTTGGTGTTGCAGAATTACAAAATAGAATGTTGGGAGTTCTAGAATTCCAAAATAGAATGTTGAGAGTTCTAGGATTCCAAAATAGAATGTTGGGAGTTCTAGAATTCTAAAATAGAATGTTGGTGTTGCAGAATTCCAAAATAGAATGTTGGGAGTTCTAGAATTCCAAAATAGAATGTTGGGAGTTCTAGAATTCCAAAATAGAATGTTGATGTTGCAGAATTCCAAAATAGAATGTTGGGAGTTCTAGAATTCCAAAATAGAATGTTGAGAGTTCTAGGATTCCAAAATAGAATGTTGAGAGTTATAGAATTCCAAAATAGAATGTTGAGAGTTCTAGGATTCCAAAATAGAATGTTGCCAGTTCTAGAATTCTAAAATAGAATATTGGTGTTGCAGAATTCCAAAATAGAATGTTGGGAGTTCTAGAATTCCAAAATAGAATGTTGAGAGTTCTAGGATTCCAAAATAGAATGTTGGGAGTTCTAGAATTCTAAAATAGAATGTTGGTGTTGCAGAATTCTAAAATAGAATGTTGGGAGTTCTTGAATTCCAAAATAGAATGTTGAGAGTTCTAGGATTCCAAAATAGAATGTTGGGAGTTCTAGAATTCCAAAATAGAATGTTGATGTTGCAGAATTCCAAAATAGAATGTTGGGAGTTCTAGAATTCCAAAATAGAATGTTGAGAGTTCTAGGATTCCAAAATAGAATGTTGAGAGTTCTAGAATTCCAAAATAGAATGTTGAGAGTTCTAGAATTCTAAAATAGAATGTTGGTGTTGCAGAATTACAAAATAGAATGTTGGGAGTTCTAGAATTCCAAAATAGAATGTTGAGAGTTCTAGGATTCCAAAATAGAATGTTGGCAGTTCTAGAATTCTAAAATAGAATGTTGGTGTTGCAGAATAACAAAATAGAATGTTGGGAGTTCTAGAATTCCAAAATAGAATGTTGAGAGTTCTAGGATTCCAAAATAGAATGTTGGGAGTTCTAGAATTCCAAAATAGAATGTTGAGAGTTCTAGGATTCCAAAATAGAATGTTGGGAGTTCTAGAATTCTAAAATAGAATGTTGGTGTTGCTTAATTCCAAAATAGAATGTTGGGAGTTCTAGAATTCCAAAATAGAATGTTGGGAGTTCTAGAATTCTAAAATAGAATGTTGGTGTTGCAGAATAACAAAATAGAATGTTGGGAGTTCTAGAATTCCAAAATAGAATGTTGAGAGTTCTAGGATTCCAAAATAGAATGTTGGGAGTTCTAGAATTCCAAAATAGAATGTTGAGAGTTCTAGGATTCCAAAATAGAATGTTGGGAGTTCTAGAATTCTAAAATAGAATGTTGGTGTTGCAGAATTCCAAAATAGAATGCTGGGAGTTCTAGGATTCCAAAATAGAATGTTGAGAGTTCTAGAATTCCAAAATAGAATGTTGAGAGTTCTAGGATTCCAAAATAGAATGTTGGGAGTTCTAGAATTCTAAAATAGAATGTTGGTGTTGCAGAATTCCAAAATAGAATGTTGGAAATTCTAGAATTCCAAAATAGAATGTTGAGAGTTCTAGGATTCCAAAATAGAATGTTGGGAGTTCTAGAATTCTAAAATAGAATGTTGATGTTGCAGAATTACAAAATAGAATGTTGGGAGTTCTAGAATTCCAAAATAGAATGTTGAGAGTTCTAGGATTCCAAAATAGAATGTTGGGAGTTCTAGAATTCTAAAATAGAATGTTGGTGTTGCAGAATTACAAAATAGAATGTTGAGAGTTCTAGGATTCCAAAATAGAATGATGATAGTTCTAGGATTCCAAAATAGAATGTTGGGAGTTCTAGAATTCTAAAAATAGAATGTTGGTGTTGCAGAATTACAAAATAGAATGTTGGGAGTTCTAGAATTCCAAAATAGAATGTTGAGAGTTCTAGGATTCCAAAATAGAATGTTGGGAGTTCTAGAATTCTAAAATAGAATGTTGGTGTTGCAGAATTACAAAATAGAAAGTTGAGAGTTCTAGGATTCCAAAATAGAATGATGATAGTTCTAGGATTCCAAAATAGAATGTTGGGAGTTCTAGAATTCTAAAAATAGAATGTTGGTGTTGCAGAATTACAAAATAGAATGTTGGGAGTTCTAGAATTCCAAAATAGAATGTTGAGAGTTCTAGGATTCCAAAATAGAATGTTGGGAGTTCTAGAATTCTAAAATAGAATGTTGGTGTTGCAGAATTCCAAAATAGAATGTTGGGAGTTCTAGAATTCCAAAATAGAATGTTGGGAGTTCTAGAATTCTAAAATAGAATGTTGGTGTTGCAGAATTCCAAAATAGAATGCTGGGAGTTCTAGAATTCCAAAATAGAATGTTGAGCATTCTAGGATTCCAAAATAGAATGTTGAGAGTTCTAGAATTCCAAAATAGAATGTTGAGAGTTCTAGGATTCCAAAATAGAATGTTGGGAGTTCTAGAATTCTAAAATAGAATGTTGGTGTTGCAGAATTCCAAAATAGAATGTTGGAAATTCTAGAATTCCAAAATAGAATGTTGAGAGTTCTAGGATTCCAAAATAGAATGTTGGGAGTTCTAGAATTCTAAAATAGAATGTGGATGTTGCAGAATTACAAAATAGAATGTTGGGAGTTCTAGAATTCCAAAATAGAATGTTGAGAGTTCTAGGATTCCAAAATAGAATGTTGGGAGTTCTAGAATTCTAAAATAGAATGTTGGTGTTGCAGAATTACAAAATAGAATGTTGAGAGTTCTAGGATTCCAAAATAGAATGATGATAGTTCTAGGATTCCAAAATAGAATGTTGGGAGTTCTAGAATTCTAAAAATAGAATGTTGGTGTTGCAGAATTACAAAATAGAATGTTGGGAGTTCTAGAATTCCAAAATAGAATGTTGAGAGTTCTAGAATTCTAAAATAGAATGTTGGTGTTGCAGAATTACAAAATAGAATGTTGAGAGTTCTAGGATTCCAAAATAGAATGATGATAGTTCTAGGATTCCAAAATAGAATGTTGGGAGTTCTAGAATTCTAAAAATAGAATGTTGGTGTTGCAGAATTACAAAATAGAATGTTGGGAGTTCTAGAATTCCAAAATAGAATGTTGAGAGTTCTAGGATTCCAAAATAGAATGTTGGGAGTTCTAGAATTCTAAAATAGAATGTTGGTGTTGCAGAATTCCAAAATAGAATGTTGGGAGTTCTAGAATTCCAAAATAGAATGTTGGGAGTTCTAGAATTCCAAAATAGAATGTTGATGTTGCAGAATTCCAAAATAGAATGTTGGGAGTTCTAGAATTCCAAAATAGAATGTTGAGAGTTCTAGGATTCCAAAATAGAATGTTGAGAGTTATAGAATTCCAAAATAGAATGTTGAGAGTTCTAGGATTCCAAAATAGAATGTTGCCAGTTCTAGAATTCTAAAATAGAATATTGGTGTTGCAGAATTCCAAAATAGAATGTTGGGAGTTCTAGAATTCCAAAATAGAATGTTGAGAGTTCTAGGATTCCAAAATAGAATGTTGGGAGTTCTAGAATTCTAAAATAGAATGTTGGTGTTGCAGAATTCTAAAATAGAATGTTGGGAGTTCTTGAATTCCAAAATAGAATGTTGAGAGTTCTAGGATTCCAAAATAGAATGTTGGGAGTTCTAGAATTCCAAAATAGAATGTTGATGTTGCAGAATTCCAAAATAGAATGTTGGGAGTTCTAGAATTCCAAAATAGAATGTTGAGAGTTCTAGGATTCCAAAATAGAATGTTGAGAGTTCTAGAATTCCAAAATAGAATGTTGAGAGTTCTAGAATTCTAAAATAGAATGTTGGTGTTGCAGAATTACAAAATAGAATGTTGGGAGTTCTAGAATTCCAAAATAGAATGTTGAGAGTTCTAGGATTCCAAAATAGAATGTTGGCAGTTCTAGAATTCTAAAATAGAATGTTGGTGTTGCTTAATTCCAAAATAGAATGTTGGGAGTTCTAGAATTCCAAAATAGAATGTTGGGAGTTCTAGAATTCTAAAATAGAATGTTGGTGTTGCAGAATAACAAAATAGAATGTTGGGAGTTCTAGAATTCCAAAATAGAATGTTGAGAGTTCTAGGATTCCAAAATAGAATGTTGGGAGTTCTAGAATTCCAAAATAGAATGTTGAGAGTTCTAGGATTCCAAAATAGAATGTTGGGAGTTCTAGAATTCTAAAATAGAATGTTGGTGTTGCAGAATTCCAAAATAGAATGCTGGGAGTTCTAGAATTCCAAAATAGAATGTTGAGCATTCTAGGATTCCAAAATAGAATGTTGAGAGTTCTAGAATTCCAAAATAGAATGTTGAGAGTTCTAGGATTCCAAAATAGAATGTTGGGAGTTCTAGAATTCTAAAATAGAATGTTGGTGTTGCAGAATTCCAAAATAGAATGTTGGAAATTCTAGAATTCCAAAATAGAATGTTGAGAGTTCTAGGATTCCAAAATAGAATGTTGGGAGTTCTAGAATTCTAAAATAGAATGTTGATGTTGCAGAATTACAAAATAGAATGTTGGGAGTTCTAGAATTCCAAAATAGAATGTTGAGAGTTCTAGGATTCCAAAATAGAATGTTGGGAGTTCTAGAATTCTAAAATAGAATGTTGGTGTTGCAGAATTACAAAATAGAATGTTGAGAGTTCTAGGATTCCAAAATAGAATGATGATAGTTCTAGGATTCCAAAATAGAATGTTGGGAGTTCTAGAATTCTAAAAATAGAATGTTGGTGTTGCAGAATTACAAAATAGAATGTTGGGAGTTCTAGAATTCCAAAATAGAATGTTGAGAGTTCTAGGATTCCAAAATAGAATGTTGGGAGTTCTAGAATTCTAAAATAGAATGTTGGTGTTGCAGAATTACAAAATAGAATGTTGAGAGTTCTAGGATTCCAAAATAGAATGATGATAGTTCTAGGATTCCAAAATAGAATGTTGGGAGTTCTAGAATTCTAAAAATAGAATGTTGGTGTTGCAGAATTACAAAATAGAATGTTGGGAGTTCTAGAATTCCAAAATAGAATGTTGAGAGTTCTAGGATTCCAAAATAGAATGTTGGGAGTTCTAGAATTCTAAAATAGAATGTTGGTGTTGCAGAATTCCAAAATAGAATGTTGGGAGTTCTAGAATTCCAAAATAGAATGTTGGGAGTTCTAGAATTCTAAAATAGAATGTTGGTGTTGCAGAATTCCAAAATAGAATGTTGGGAGTTCTAGAATTCTAAAATAGAATATTGAGAGTTCTAGGATTCCAAAATAGAATGTTGGGAGTTCTAGAATTCTAAAATAGAATGTTGGTGTTGCAGAATTCCAAAATAGAATGTTGGGAGTTCTAGAATTCCAAAATAGAATGTTGAGAGTTCTAGGATTCCAAAATAGAATGTTGGGAGTTCTAGAATTCTAAAATAGAATGTTGGTGTTGCAGAATTACAAAATAATATGTTGGGAGTTCTAGAATTCCAAAATAGAATGTTGAGAGTTCTAGGATTCCAAAATAGAATGTTGGCAGTTCTAGAATTCTAAAATAGAATGTTGGTGTTGCAGAATTCCAACATAGAATGTTGGGAGTTCTAGAATTCCAAAATAGAATGTTGAGAGTTCTAGGATTCCAAAATAGAATGTTGGGAGTTCTAGAATTCTAAAATAGAATGTTGGTGTTGCAGAATTCTAAAATAGAATGTTGGGAGTTCTAGAATTCCAAAATAGAATGTTGAGAGTTCTAAGATTCCAAAATAGAATGTTGAGAGTTCTAGGATTCCAAAATAGAATGTTGGGAGTTCTAGAATTCCAAAATAGAATGTTGGTGTTGCAGAATTCCAAAATAGAATGTTGGGAGTTCTAGAATTCCAAAATAGAATGTTGGGAGTTCTAGAATGCTAAAATAGAATGTTGGTGTTGCAGAGTTCCAAAATAGAATGTTGGGAGTTCTAGAATTCCAAAATAGAATGTTGAGAGTTCTAGGATTCCAAAATAGAATGTTGCCAGTTCTAGAATTCTAAAATAGAATATTGGTGTTGCAGAATTCCAAAATAGAATGTTGGGAGTTCTAGAATTCCAAAATAGAATGTTGAGAGTTCTAGGATTCCAAAATAGAATGTTGGGAGTTCTAGAATTCTAAAATAGAATGTTGGTGTTGCAGAATTCTAAAATAGAATGTTGGGAGTTCTTGAATTCCAAAATAGAATGTTGAGAGTTCTAGGATTCCAAAATAGAATGTTGGGAGTTCTAGAATTCCAAAATAGAATGTTGATGTTGCAGAATTCCAAAATAGAATGTTGGGAGTTCTAGAATTCCAAAATAGAATGTTGAGAGTTCTAGGATTCCAAAATAGAATGTTGAGAGTTCTAGAATTCCAAAATAGAATGTTGAGAGTTCTAGGATTCCAAAATAGAATGTTGGGAGTTCTAGAATTCTAAAATAGAATGTTGGTGTTGCAGAATTCCAAAATAGAATGTTGGGAGTTCTAGAATTCCAAAATAGAATGTTGAGAGTTCTAGGATTCCAAAATAGAATGTTGGGAGTTCTAGAATTCTAAAATAGAATGTTGGTGTTGCAGAATTACAAAATAATATGTTGGGAGTTCTAGAATTCCAAAATAGAATGTTGAGAGTTCTAGAATTCCAAAATAGAATGTTGAGAGTTCTAGGATTCCAAAATAGAATGTTGGGAGTTCTAGAATTCTAAAATAGAATGTTGGTGTTGCAGAATTACAAAATAATATGTTGGGAGTTCTAGAATTCCAAAATAGAATGTTGAGAGTTCTAGGATTCCAAAATAGAATGTTGGCAGTTCTAGAATTCTAAAATAGAATGTTGGTGTTGCTTAATTCCAAAATAGAATGTTGGGAGTTCTAGAATTCCAAAATAGAATGTTGGGAGTTCTAGAATTCCAAAATAGAATGTTGAGAGTTCTAAGATTCCAAAATAGAATGTTGAGAGTTCTAGGATTCCAAAATAGAATGTTGGGAGTTCTAGAATTCCAAAATAGAATGTTGGTGTTGCAGAATTCCAAAATAGAATGTTGGGAGTTCTAGAATTCCAAAATAGAATGTTGAGAGTTCTAGGATTCCAAAATAGAATGTTGGGAGTTCTAGAATGCTAAAATAGAATGTTGGTGTTGCAGAGTTCCAAAATAGAATGTTGGGAGTTCTTGAATTCCAAAATAGAATGTTGAGAGTTCTAGGATTCCAAAATAGAATGTTGGGAGTTCTAGAATTCCAAAATAGAATGTTGATGTTGCAGAATTCCAAAATAGAATGTTGGGAGTTCTAGAATTCCAAAATAGAATGTTGAGAGTTCTAGGATTCCAAAATAGAATGTTGAGAGTTCTAGAATTCCAAAATAGAATGTTGAGAGTTCTAGGATTCCAAAATAGAATGTTGCCAGTTCTAGAATTCTAAAATAGAATATTGGTGTTGCAGAATTCCAAAATAGAATGTTGGGAGTTCTAGAATTCCAAAATAGAATGTTGAGAGTTCTAGGATTCCAAAATAGAATGTTGGGAGTTCTAGAATTCTAAAATAGAATGTTGGTGTTGCAGAATTCTAAAATAGAATGTTGGGAGTTCTTGAATTCCAAAATAGAATGTTGAGAGTTCTAGGATTCCAAAATAGAATGTTGGGAGTTCTAGAATTCCAAAATAGAATGTTGATGTTGCAGAATTCCAAAATAGAATGTTGGGAGTTCTAGAATTCCAAAATAGAATGTTGAGAGTTCTAGGATTCCAAAATAGAATGTTGAGAGTTCTAGAATTCCAAAATAGAATGTTGAGAGTTCTAGAATTCTAAAATAGAATGTTGGTGTTGCAGAATTACAAAATAGAATGTTGGGAGTTCTAGAATTCCAAAATAGAATGTTGAGAGTTCTAGGATTCCAAAATAGAATGTTGGCAGTTCTAGAATTCTAAAATAGAATGTTGGTGTTGCAGAATAACAAAATAGAATGTTGGGAGTTCTAGAATTCCAAAATAGAATGTTGAGAGTTCTAGGATTCCAAAATAGAATGTTGGGAGTTCTAGAATTCCAAAATAGAATGTTGAGAGTTCTAGGATTCCAAAATAGAATGTTGGGAGTTCTAGAATTCTAAAATAGAATGTTGGTGTTGCTTAATTCCAAAATAGAATGTTGGGAGTTCTAGAATTCCAAAATAGAATGTTG